>NC_056748.1:18996498-19161498 GCF_019279795.1 Protopterus annectens | reverse complement strand
GCCTGATCGGAGAGGTAATGAGCCAATCATCTAAATATGGAAACACCCAGAAACCTTGCAGTCTCAAGTGAGCTGCTACAACCACCCTGGTGGTGTCTGAGTCCAAAAGGGCTGAACTATGCTTTAGCAATGACTGGCTCCCAGCCAGAAGTGTAAGTACCTTCTGGATCATCTGCTCATTTTTATGTGATAGTACACATGCTGAAGGTCTATTGAGCACATACAGTAGTCCTTGCCCATAAAAGGGGGGATGTTCATTATCACAACTGCTTCATTGTAACCTGGCTGTGATTGATTCTATAGCTATCTGGATATACAAAGCTGATATAAGTATACTTTTTTGCACTTGATCTGTTTCAGTGATAGTTAAAACTGCACTGCATTTATTTATTTGCTTGATTGTATATTGCTGGTCTCTGTCTGCATTTTGTTTTTCTCTACCCTCCCGCCCAAGTGTTGTATTCTTAAACTTGGTGGCTTTGGAATTGCCCTCCCCTGCTGTAAATTTGATTTTGGACACTCCTCCTAGTCCCATCTCATTTGCTCACTCTACTGAGTACAGTGAAATCACTTGGAAAGGGCTACCCCTTTGCTTCTTTGATTTTGGACACTCCTCCCCATTCGCATCTCATCAGCTCATTCTACTGTGTACAGAGAGAGAGCATTTGGGAAGGCCAACCCCCTTAGTTTCTAAATCTTGAATTATCTTCTGTTTCCTCCCTCTCCACTAAAAAAAATACACTTTATTCAGCTGCTTTCACTGTAATTGTGTTACTCCTACTTTATTACCTTATTTTTCTTTGCTGCTTGCTTGCTCTTAAGTGTTCAAGTGTTTTTATTCTGCTGCATTTATTACTGTTTGTTAGTAGCCTGATCAGATTTGTCCATTATTCTAAGCTTCTTAATTTTAGTTTTAGCACTTGGGCTTCAGGCCAGTTATTTTACATTTAAAAGGTTTTTGTGGTCTACACTCTTGTACACAAACCTTTAGCAAAACCCTCTCTCCATAAGACCATCCAAGTTTTCAGAACACTATGTCTGGACACTTCCCATCAGTTTGTCCTGCCAGCTTGGTTGATATGGTCATACTGAGACAGTGTAGCAACTGCCTCATTTTCACTGACAACTCTCTTCTCCTAGCACATAATTCTACTTGCAAGAAATGCATCTACATCAGTAACCTGGCATCCATTCTCTTGCATGCCACAGTCAGTACTCCTGACAAACAGGAGATTTCCAGCACAAACACCACACCACCCACATCACATAGCCAAGAACAACACACACCCACCTATGCAGAGGTCCTCAATAAAAATTTATCTAAACAAAAGAGACCTCCAAAACACACTCACATTCCACACACAACGCCAAACACATCACATACAGCATAAAACACACCAGTGTCTCACAAACATAGCCCATAAGGCATAACAATAAACGAACACAGCCCATAAGGCATAACAATAAACAAAACATACTAGTCATTGGTGACTCAGTTGTTAGACACACCAATGTCTCCCTCACCAGGCTTGACAAGGAGAAGGTCTTTCAGGTGCCAGAATCTGCCACATTACACATGTACTTAAGTCTCTTCACAACGGGTACAAGAATGACTTTGTCATTGTCCATGTTGGTGTGAATGACTTGAGACATACTTCCCTGGACTATATGAAGAGAGACATGATTGAGCTCTCAGAGTATGTATTCCAGGCAGGTAAACATACATACATGTATACATACATACATACATACATACATACAAATGTTTCAAGCATGGGCATTAATGCCCTTCTAGCTTGCCAATATACCAAAACACTTGTTCCCATAATAAATATCCAGGCTGTTCTTAAAAATATCTAAACTAGTACCTGCTTTAATGTAATTTGGTAGTCTGTTCCAAGCATCAGCTACTCTCTAAGAGAACCAATTAGTACACCTCTCATTCATATAGAATCTTCTACATAGGTTATCTGATGATTCTCTAGTACTTTTTGTTAACTACAAACATTCCCAGAGGTAGCTGTCTCTAAATGCCCTATATACCTGAATAAGATCTCCTCTTAGATATCTGTAAGAGACACTGTACAACTTCAGATATTTTATTCTTTCATAATAACTTAAATTTTCACATCCATTGATACCCTTGGTATATTTCCGTTGTACTCTTTCCAGTTTACTCATGCTTGTTTTCTTATAGGGTTTCCATATTGTTATTCCATACTCAGGTTTGGGTCGAATGTAATGAACAAACAATGACTTCATTATTTTTGATTTTCTAGACTTAATCTTTTTATACAACCTAAAGTTCTATAACTATCATTAACCAATTGGTTGATATGATTAGAAAAACTCATAGCTGAATCAACCCATATACCCAGGTTCTTTAATGAGTCTACGGTTTCAATCACTGTGTGCTGTATTAAATATTCACTTTTCAGTTTATGCCTACTAAATCTCATATGCTTAGTTTTTGATGTATTTATCAGCATATTATTCTCCTGTGCCCAAAGGGTTAATTTAGTCAAGTTATTTTGCAGACATGCCTTATCTGTAACAAATGTAATCAGTTTATCCAATTTCAGGTCATCTGCAAATAGACTGTAGAACACCTCTGATGAAAAAGTTAGGTTTGAAAGATATAATCTAAACAAGCAGGGGCCTATGACAGAGCCCTGTGGGACACCCTGACTGTAATCAAGGATTTCACCTGTCCAGTTGCTATATGATACTTGCCATGTCCTATTTGTAAGCCACGGAGCTATCCATTTTATAAATAGTACATCAAAACCTAGTTGTACTAATTTATTTATCAGTGTTATGTGTATGACCCTGTCAAATGCTGAAGTTAAATCTATATAAATTACATCACAGCACAATTTTCTCATTCATAGTTGTTATTATATTGTTATAGAACATCATGTTACAGGTGGTAATAGATCTGTTTTCAACATATGCTTGCTGATATATGGTTTCAGGTCCCAACCTATCCAGTTGTGACAATAATGTATCCAATAATACCTTCTCCATTATTTTTCCACAGCATGAAAGTAGACTTAAGGGTCTATATGACTCTGGGTTTGTCCTACTCCCCTTTCCCTTAAAAATAGGTTTAATAAGTGCATGTCTCCAACCTTGAGTTATCTCCCCATATTTATATGACCTAGTGAATAATAGACATGATGGTACTGTAAGTTCTTGCTGCAGTGTTCTCAGGTCATTGTTACTAATTCCATCTCCTTTGTTTGGATCCAGTTTGCACAGTTCTTTTTCAGTATAATCTAATTTGATTCCAGTTTCTGGGGTTACCTTGGTGTCACTAGAAAAATTTACTACCCCTTTGTGGTGCCAAACTGTTCTCTATAAGATTTTATAAATATATCTATAATCTGTTGTGCCTGAGAATACATTTTAGAATCTGCACACAGTTTATCAATGTGTGTGTCTTTACTCCTTCCACATCTTATGTATCTATAAAAGGGTTTCCTATTATGCTCAATATCTTTATACAAATTTTCTTCAAAATTTTCTTGATCTTGTTTCACACTATGCTGAAGCTGTTTCTCCAGCTTGCTTATTTCAGTTTTCAAAGTTGCAGTTCGCCTTCTCTTCCATTTCTTATTTTTTTGTCTCTCATCTTGATCAGATATCTTGTTCTTATGGAAACATATATGCCTGATGTTTTATGCCTTGATCCTGATGTTAAGCATTTTTTTGAGTTTTTGCTCTCAATTTCTCTTTCAAAACTTTCCACATATCATCTGCAGTTTTTCCACTGAACACCTCACTCCAGTTAGTTTTACATAGTGACTATTTTGCTTCTGTATAATCTATAATTAACCTTCTGTGCATTGGCTTAAATTTCAGTTTGCCAGAATTATCTAACAAAAAAATAACCTTTATAACCCCATGATCATTGCACATCAATGGTGGTAAAACCTGACTTGAAGTTACAGTAATTTATTTGGGAACTCAAACAATATCTAGTATGTTCCGTCCCCTGGTAGGTTTTTTTACAATCTGAAACAATTGTTGTTCCTAAATATATGCTGTGAATAATTTCCTTACTAACATTTTAGAATCAACATTATTCCAGTCTATGTCTGGTAAATTTAAGTCCCCAGCTAATATTATTCTTCCCTCCTGTGTTTCATGCAATAAATGTATGAATTCATCTAGGTCATCTGCACTTGACTTTGGTGGTCTGTACACTCCAACAATTGTTATATGTTACAGAGTTTTCTTTATTGTCACAGTTACACAGTCTATTGTGTCAGTGATCATCATCGAACATGTAATAATCACAGGTCTCATAGCTATATTTAATCCCTATCATAACACCTCCACCTGATTTTTTGTTAGTATGTTTATTACAGTGAAAACATTTATACCTGACAGAACTGGTTTCCAGTCAATGTTCTTTCACCATGTTTCACAGACAATAACAACATCAATCTTGTGGGAACGTAGCAAATTTTCCAATAAAATGTTTTTATTATTAATGCTCCTAGCATTAGCAACCATCAAAGATGCATCAAATATTGTTATCTGTGGCTGTTAAATTTTTGACATGGCAAAAATCCTACCTAGTGTTTGTCAAATATTGCAAAATATCTACTGCAAAAAATTCTCTGCCCTGATCTAGACAAATGCACACCATCCTGTCTGAACATATGTGTGTCCAAAATAAGGCTTGCGTGCTCTACACATTTTTGTTTTTTAAAACAGGACATTTTTCCATGTAGGTATTTACCAAAAATATATTTTCATTCAAAGTGACATGACTACCCTTTCTATAGATGATTTGTGAAAAATATGTCCTAACACCAGTACAAACAATACTATCTAAGAGGGCTGTCAGTTCCCTACTAACAGTCAGAGAATCCTTGCAGGTGACATCATTAGTACCACCATGAATAAAAACAGATCCATACTCCCTTACATTAAGGCATTCCAAGGCTTGTCTCACATCTCCTATTTTTGCTCCTGGCAAGCATAACACTATTCGATGTTCATTATCATCTCTGCAAATATAAGTATCAGTTCCTCTAATAATTGAATATCCAATTACAAGAATATCTTTGTTGGCCAGCTCTGAAGAATCTTCAGCTTCTAATACAGTAATATCTGCTCTATCAATTGTTACAAAGGGTAGATCTTCATCACTATTATTCTTATTAATCCCACTGCTTTCATTGTGTATTAAATTGTCATCCAGTTGGTATTGTAAATCCACAGCTTGAGTCATGTAGTCAAGATCTGTCTTTCTCCTTTTTTTCTTACAGTAATGTTCTTCAGTCCTTCTACATTAAATTTTGATTTATTTCTTCTCACCTGCCCCTTGCCTCTTTTTCTACCTTCTCTGTTGGAAAGATGATGCCTTTTTCGGTAGACTGAAGGTTTTCTGATAGAAAAAATATCATCATTTCCTGTAATCTGTATGTTACATAACAAAGCAGTGTCCTTTTTACTACATATTCTCCTCCCTTTACAGTCATTGATCAATTTATTTTTCTTCCTTTCTTTCCTTTTGTGTCCTAAACAAACTGGATCTTCAGATTGCTGAACACTTGCATCCAGAATTCCAGAGTTGTCAGCGGCATCGTCTTGTTTCATAGGAGTTGAATGATCTTTGCAGAAAATAGATGCATCATTTCCTAAATGTGTTCTGTTTGTTCTGTCTAACTTTATTTAGTTCATCAGTCCAGTCATTATTATATGAAACAACAGTTCTCCAAACCATCCCAATTGCACAAGTGCAATCATCATCAAGTCTATATTTACTTCTAACAATGGTAAACAAATCATCCAACCTTTGGCACGAGAAACACAGGTCACCAGTGTTATCAGCCGTTACCTTTAAATATGCATAGCATTTATTACACTGTACAAGATATTTGTGCATTAGCAAATCGTTAACTGCATACTCATTTAAGGAATCAATATTCAGCTTCAATTGATTACATTACAAAAGAAAAGATCAAAATCAGTCACCAGAGAATTCAAAGAGAACTTAAATCAACTTCTATGACAAAACAATCACACCACAATATACCACTAAATAAACTACAGTAAGTTGTTCTGACCATACAAGTTCTACAAGCCAGACCAAACTTGTAATTCCTTTATGTCTATCGCACACAGTGGCACTTCTTTTTGACAATAAAGATAAATAAATCACAAACCAAGATGACCCTAGCCCTGAGCAGCATCCTACCTTCACCAAGAATAATACCACAATACCAACAAAAAGTAATTGACTTCAACAATTGGCTTAGTTTCTGGTGTCATTCCAAGGGGATCAAGTATCTGCCTGGGATGACATGGTTGACAGACCTCAATGTTTTCCCAGAGATGGCCTCCACCTGTCACCCATGGGATTCTAGATTCTGGCCAAGGCTCTTGCCTCCCCCATTGTGCCTTTTTTTAGGCAATGTCCTAAAGATAAATCTTCCAACATAAAAAATCTGTCAAAAAGCAAACTGAAGGTCATGGTGCTTAACGCTAGGAGCCCTTATCCTAAAAATGTACTCACTGGAGGCTCTCCTTGCACTAGAAGATGCCGATATCTGTGCAGTCACAGAAACTTGTTTAAAGGCTGCAGAGAGCATTCCTGTCTTAGCATCTACACCTCATTCCACACATTCTCACCACAAAATTAGTCGGGAAGACTAAGGGTGGTAGAATCTCTAGCTTCATTAAAGACAAGCTCACCTCCAGACTGGTTCACCAACATGACTCACTAGAACTACTCCAGGTGCAACTGACAGTTGGCAAGACACCCATCCATGTTATGGCCAGCTATAGACCCACCTCCATGACTCAGGACACCCATTTCTCCTACATGAACCTACTTGACTCCATCAAGCTACTCCCTAACATCCTGCTCCTTGGTGACTTCAATTACCTCACCATAGCCTGGGTGAACTATTCCTGCACTAATGCACTCACCCAACGATTCCTTGACTTCATCAATTCTAACACACTAGACCAGCTCATCTCATCCCCCACAAGGGGAGATAACAATCTAGACTTAGTTCTCATCAACATGGGTGACCGCTACACCACTCCCATAGTAAGTTCTTTCCTGGTGAGATCAGACAATTGGTTTGTCTCATTCAAACTTTCTATCCTGCCCAACTCTCCCCCACCCCAGCCATAACCAGGCCAAAAAACTTCTCAAAAGCTGACTACAACCTCCTAAGGGAGGGTATCATTAGCTTCACACCACCCCCCTCATTGGATGCAGAACTATGCTGAACATTACGCCAAAGCAGTATACAAGCGTCTGTACAACTGCATGGACTCAGCCATAACCAACAGAACTAAAACCTGCTCCTCAAGGAAACACAAACCTATCTGGTGGACATCCTCTATCAACAGGCTTTACAACAAAAGGAAGAAACTGTTGTCCAAGGGTAAAAATGGCACAAATTCCCAATGGAAAAAATCCCTCCTTAGCCTCAACAAGCAAATTAGATCACTAGTGAAAACCTCCAAAGCCAATTATGAATCAAAACTAGCATCTGAAACAAAGGGAAACCACAAAGCCTTCTTCAGTTACATCAGGAACCTCCATGGCAAAGCCGAGGTTTGTCCTGAATTAGTACTTAATGGTACCACTTGCACTGATCCTGTTGACTTAGCCAACCTGCTAGCAAATAGGTTCAGTGCAGATTTCACCCCCTGCCCCCCCAAAGGCCCATTCAACATCCCTGATACTTGTCCCACACCGCACATCTCCTTAGATCAAGTGTTAAAGGCCCTATCCAAGGCAAAGAACACAGTTTCCATGGGACCTGATAGTATCCCAGGCTATATTTTGCACCATCTCCAGCAAGAACTAGCTTCGCCATTGAGCACCCCATTCAACCACAGCCTAAGTACAGGCTTCATCCAGCAGAGTGGAGAACTGCCATTGTCATCCTCTTGCACAAAGGTGGTGCCATTATTGACTCTGGAAACTATCACCCCATTAGCTTGACAAATCTGATCTGTAAAGCCATGGAGCATATTATTATGGACCTCATAAACAAGGACATAGGCAATCTCCAAGCACTTGATCCCAACCAGTTCAGATTCATCAAGGGCAGATCTTGCCTGTTGAAACTGGCTGACTTTTTTGAGACTGTCACCAAGGCCCTGGATGAGGGAAAGTCAGTACTTACAGCTTACCTTGACTTGGCCAAAGCCTTTGACACAATTCCTCACTCGAGCATCATCAAAAAGCTAACACAACTTGGTGCAAATCCCTATCTCATCAGGTGGTTGGCCAACTGGCTCACCAATAAGACTCACAAGGTCAAAATAGGTGTCTCCATCTCTGACAGCAGTCCTGTCACTAGTCGTGTTCCCCAGGGATCTGTCCTGGGACCCATACTGTTTGGCATCTACTTCACAGAACTCCAGGCAAAGACAAAAGGCTTTTGGCTGACCATGTTTGCAGATTACTGTAAGTTGGGTGCTGGCACTGACTCCCCAAATGATGTTAACATACTGCAAGAGGGTGTCACAGCAACAAATGACTGGTTCCAAAGTCATGGCATTAAGTTAAATGCAAAAAAATATAATATCATACCATTTGGCAAAAACATGGCCTCTACTGATTATCACATCAGTGGCAACCCCCTAAGCCCACAGCCTGTAGTGAGACCTGATACACAGGTTAACAACAATCTCACATTCGACCATCATGTAACAGCAGTGGTCAGAAAAGCCTTTTACTTGGTTCATCTCAGAAGTAAAGGGGTTGCTTTCAGAAAAAAAGGATGTCATTAGCTTTCTGTGCTCCTCCCTCATTAGGCCAGTAATTGAGTACAACACCCCGTTTGGTATGTACCTCTCCAAACAGCTGCACCAGCTGGAAAAGCCACAGAAATACCTCACAAAGAGAATCCACGGCTTCCAACACCTGTTCTGTGTGGATAGGCTCAAATCATTATCACTCTACTCGGTATCATACAGATTTTTTAGAGGTGATCTGTGTCTCATCTACAGGCACTCTTGGACCCTGCCGTACTAGAAATGCTTGTTATCCATAAGTCTAACTCCTCACGCATTACCTGCTCAAAAGGCCTAAATCTAATATGCGACATTAACAAAACTTGCTGAAGAGACAAGTTTGACTCCCAGAGGCTGCCCTATCTCTGGAATAGACTTCCCACACACGTCAAACAGAGTACGTTGCTGACCCTCTTCAAGTTCAACCTTGATGAGTGGATGGAAAACCATAAATTTGTTCCAGGAGTTCCACCTGTGTCCCTCATTGACAGGAGTGACAGGTGCTGACTGAGGTTTCTTTTTGGGGCATAAACTCTTGGCTAGGCTTGTAAGGGCCCCAGGGCTATTAGCCTAGTAACCTCCTATGATCCTATGATCCTGTCGACTGAACCGTGACCATCTGGAACTTGATTCATTGAATGGATTTGTTCAGCTTGCTTAGATCCAGAATTGGTTTCCAATCCCCTGTTTTCTTTGGCACTAAAAAGAGTCTTAAGTCATTCCTGATTCTAATTGTTCTGGTAGGACATCTTGGATGACTTTTTTTTCTAGCAGCTTTTGATTTAAATAGTTACTTGTTCCCTCTAGCTGGCTGGAATATCAGGGAATTTCCTTATTTTTGGAGGAGGAAGGGAAAAGAGAATTATATAATCTCTGGAAGCAATCCTCTGTACCCAAGTATCATTTGTTATTTCTAGCCAGGCTCTCTGGTGCCACAATAAGTGATCCCAATTGCCTCCATAGGTGGCCAATTGGGCTTCCTTTCAGGAACCCTGATTTTGCAGACCATCTCTGCCATGTGTGCAGTGTCAACAGTTAGAGTTCCCTCCTCTGCCTCTGGGGGAACCTCCTCCACATGTCTCTTGGAATAGACCTTGAGACTTCTTGAACCACATTTTTTTCCACCCTGCTGGGTCCTCGAAAAGGATCTCTGAGGGGTCAAAAAACATATGCCCACAGCAGACAAGGTCTTCCCACCCTTTTCACACCTGGAAAGTGTGCCCTTCATCTTGGGGCCAAACAAAGGAGGGGAGGGCCATCAAAGGGGCATTGATGAAGGAGGACTTGAAGGGCTCTGCAAAATCACACAAGCGCATCCAGGCATGCCTCTTAATTGAAATGCATGAACCTGCTGCCCTTGAGCTTCCTTCTGCTGCATGTGAAATCCACCTCATGGAGGAATTGGATATGGGCTGTAGGGTACCTGTCTGGGAAGTCACAGATGCCTGAACTTCTTAAGAAACAGCTCCTGAGAGGGTATTTGACAACTCTTTAATCAAGTCCCCTCTAAAGTCTAGTAAAGTGTGCCAAATAGTTCAGGGACCTTAAGGCAAAGCTCACTGATGTGTAGACATACTTCCCAAATCTGTCCATCACCCGAAAGTCCCTGTTGGGGGGGTGGACAGTGGAACTCCACTTGGCAAGCTCCTTTTTGATGGCTGCCACTATGACCATGGCATAAATGGGCACTCCTTTCTCCCAAAACTGCTTATCTGCCAGTGGTGCCCTAATCTTATCTGGTCTCTAAGGTATGGGCTCACTGGTGTCATGTTCTTTCCATGCCCACCGAGAGATCAACTCAATGAGCTCATTGGCAGACAGGGTCACCCAGGAGGTAGACACTCCAGTACCAAAGGCCTCCAGGAATATGGACATCTCATATAAAGGGTTGCTGGGCATCCAGCCACCTCTTTGCTTAAGGATTTTGAGGATGTCTCCGAATGAAACAGCTTCAGGAGGTGACTGTGGGGACCCTTTGACTTCATCAAAGTCTGTATCTTCTGTGATGGACCCCTCCAGTGAGTGTATGTTATTCTTCTTACACATCTTCTTCTTATGGAACTCCTCAGTGGTGTGCTTTGGGGAGGTAACAGAAGAAGAAATCAAAATGCCTTGAGTGGAAACCTGGGGTCTTGGTACTGGCTGTCCCTGTGGAAAGACTTGGTGAGGCTCTGAGTGCTGGGACATCAAGGTTACAGATTTAGGATCCAAGGAGGATGGATCCATCTGTTCTGCCAAGGTAGCAAAACCTCTCTTCACAAACATGAAGGCAGATTGTCCCACAGACAGAGATGACCCCAGATTTGAAAAGGTGAGATTTTGGACTGTGGTCTTCCCCCACTTCGAGGCAAAATCCCTGAGGTGAAAGCTGAAGCCGAGCTGTCCAATGCTGAGGCTCCGAGGTATAGAGATGGCTCCTAAAACTTTGGAGTTGACTGCGACACCTCAGATGTGACAGGGAGGCTTCAGCTCTGAGAGCTCTCCAGATCTGATGGGATCAGAACACTCAGTTGCTTCAGATCTGAGGTCAAAACAGTCCTTGGTTCTGAGCCAGATGGATCCAGACATCTAGGATCCAGGGACTCTGAAAAAGTACACGAACAAAGCGAAAAAATAAAAAAGGAAACTGCTAAAACAAATGGAAAATAAAGCACTGTCAAGGCTGAGCAAAACAGTGGTTTAATCAAAAATAATAGCTCTTATGTAAAGTACAATAACAATACTTAGACAAAAGAATAAATTAACAAAGCAAATATATAAGGTCTACAAAAAAATCACATGACCTTGTTAATGCATCACATGACTCAGATAAGTGGATCTCCTGACCCAGAGGGTTAGGAGCTGAAGGAATACCTATCTGTCCCTATGCCAAAACAGGATTCACCACTCTCGCCACATCTTCTGTAAGACTCCTAGAAGAATGAATGGACAAAACTGATGGTGATCTGCATCTTTTCAAAAGTGGCAAGGGTACTCTTAAGGGCACTGGGTCTTCTGAAAGAGAGTACCGAGTCCTTGGTAATATAATAATATCTGACTGTTCAGCAGCATTAGGATCTGATTTAGAAACTGTCAGATTCAGTAAGATAGGATCAGATAATTTTGACTTTGTCAAATCTGAAGACTTTGGATCCAACATTCTTGATTTCTTTATATCTGAGGTTGAGGTCAGATCCCTAGAATTTTGTTTTTTAGAAGATTCAGATGCTGATAAAGATGACGAAGGCCTTGGAGACAAAGATTTCACCTTCTTCTTACTTTTTTGATTTTTTTTCACCAGTAGAGCATCTCCAAAAGAAGTAGGTAACATGCCTTTAAGGATAAGTTTATTCCTGCACTCTTCTAGAGCCCTGGGATTAAACACTTGGCATATGGAGCAGTTTTCTTGTAGGTGTAATGGTCCCAAGCAATAAACGCTCAAAGTGTGGGCATCTGACAAAGCAACCTGGCACTTTATCAACCATTTTAACAGCACAGCCAATCCTAAGAAAGACAGAAATAGAATTTTATAACAAAGAAAAGTTCTAAACAACCAATCTACTATTTTTTATTTTTTTTTATAAAGAGAAGTGATGAGAAGACAGCTAAAAAGGCTACAAACAATGGTGTTTTAAAACTATGCTAGGTAGAGAAAAAGGATACTAACAGTAGTATCAGAGGTATACATGGTACAGAAAAAGGGGAAAAAATCGAAAATTTAGAAAAAGAGTACCAGAAAAAGTTAACCATATGTAAGGAAAACTTGTAAGCAATTTTTAAAACTAGGAAAGGGTTCAACAAGAAGTTTTATAAAAAACATCTGACAAGAGCTTGAGAGTGTTGGCAACCACGTCTTACTCTGAAAGTGGCAAATGAGGTCTGAGGTAATTGGGGTTGGTGCATTGGAGAAGCTCAAGAGTTCTTGGTTGCCACAAGCTTTAGCAAGGGCCAAGTCAGATCTGAGGGATTGGATATGAACTCATTAGTTGAAGATAGAATGAATATTGACAACATCAGATCAAGTTATATCCTCACAGGTAAAACAAAGTTCATGTCTGGAAAAAAGAACAAGTGGCAAACTGTTTATCACAAACTAATCTTTATTGTAATAGTCACATTCATTGGATTTTAGGTCTTGAGCTGGATTCTATAATTCACAATAAGTAAAGTATATATTAATGTTGTGATGTTTTGTAAACAACTTGAATTAGCTCACTGAATGCAACCACACACTGTCAACAGCATTATGTTCATGGAGTTGTGAGCTTTATTAGAGGATAAGCATATTTGGGTGTGCCACCATATTGTTGAGATGTTTATAAAAATATTAAATGCCACCATATTGTTGAGATATTTACAAAAATATGAAAATACTACAATATAAATAAATAGCATTCATGCATCAGGCAGAGGTCAAATATTAATGCAGCTATGATACACATCATAAAAACTTCAAGATGATGTTTTTCAATAGCTTATATGCAGCATGATTTTGTAATTATTAATGTAAATATGAACAGACAATATTTCAGATGATGCTGAAGAAAGCTACCATTGATTTTTACAATATAAATTGACTGTCTTGAGAGATCGTGTTATTTTTGTTTGTTAATTATATAAATGAACATACATTTTCATATTTTTGCAAGTGTTTCTGTAAACAAGCATGCAAAAAGGAATTTATTATGTCACGAGAAAGCTCAAGTCTGCTTGAGCAAAAAGTTCCCTGACACTATATGTTTAACCTGTACAGTTTCCAAGATACAGAAAGTTATTTAGGAAGCTTTTGAGAAAAGTATTCTTCTGGAGTTTTGTGCTTTATATTATATCAGGGTTTTGCTACAAATGCTGAATGCACTCATCACTGTAAAGAGGTATTTGCTGATAAAAAAGGCCATACAAAGCTATAACAAGCAGCATGTGCAAGCTCTTTGCTACAGTTACTAACACACATTCACATTTACACTAAAAGTCGTTAAGCAGCCGTGAGATCTCATACATGGCTGATTAAATGACTGCCAGTACTGTACTTACACTCGATCGGCAAATCAGTTGCACTGCTGATTGTGTCCTCTGACAGCTTCCATCTGGAGCAACTGTCCACCCCATTTGCTAAATTCTAACCTTCAAAGTCTCACAACCAAACACCTCTGGACAATGTTAAAATAAAACATCCAAATTTGCAGTAAAACGTAATAGAACAGACCACTGGCTAGTCCTTACAGAATCAAACTGGTTAGAACTGCCACTTCACCTAGCTCTTTCTCAGCTAACTACAATACACAGACTTCTCTATAAGCCAGATAACTACCCAGCCCTTAACAAGACAAAAATCACTGATCACTATAACCAAATCATCTAATACTGCAGGTGACTCTCTGTGTTAAAATAGTGTAGCTAAACTATTGAACCACATCCCTCTATCAATGAGATACATTTAGAACATAAAATCATTTAAAACATAATTAAACTTCACCTATGAAATCAATGGATCCATCCATCCACATCCACCACCCCTTTTTCCCATTTTTGCATATGAGGTCAGGGTGTCACTTCAACAGTGACAATCATCTACAGCCAAGGTTGACACTGCCAGGTGGCTATCCCTGCTGTGATAGTTCATCTACACCACACACTCACACCCATGGCCAACTTAGACTGTCCAATCCACCTACTGCATGTCTTTGGAATGTGACAGGAAACAGAAGCACCTGTAGGAAACCCAGACAAACACACAGACGACATGTAGACTCCTCACAGAAGGTACCCCAGCCAAGAATTGAACTGAGGAACCTCTTGCTATGAGGCAACAATGCCTTCCACTGTGCCAGTGTGCCGCCTCAAATCGATGGATTTGTTCCCGTATATCTCCAGGATAAATACCACTGTTATCTTCTGATTACCATATTTTACTAGCATCTCCCAGCCATATACATAATTTTATGACACTGCTCATCCTCCACCTCTGTACTTCTAATATAAACCTTATGATAAGCGTATATATATATATATATATATATATATATATATATATATATATATATATATATATATATATACAATTATCTATTGAACCTGCTTTATACCCCACCTCTTAATTACATTATTAACATTTTCTGCCCAAACTAGTTTCTTCCCTCAGCTCCATTTCTTTGAATTTCTAAGCACTAATCATATGATCTATCTATTTGACAAACCCACTAATACACTCTCTTTAAATGCTTAATGTTCAACATCTACTAATGCATAAATATCTTTTATACTGTAATAGTTGCCTTTATTTCATATGAATATAACTTAATTAGCAAATGTACATGTAATTTTTAATATTTATTACTTAATTTCTGTTCATGTGTATTTTAATGAATGTCTTTTTAAAAAAAAATGTCTGTTATATATTGGAGCTTTTCTCCCCAGGCCTCTGCTAAAAGTTTTTTGAATAAACCCATCAGGGCAAACCTGATAGCAAATGCAAAATAAATGGGTCAATACAATAAATAATAAAATAAATTCCCAGATATTGTACTGAGTCAGAGATGTTAATGAGTTAATACAAAAACTGCAGTCACTGTATTTTGCTGCATTCTGGAAACAGGTATACGTGTAAAGATGAAGGAAAGGAGAGGGCAGGAAAGCAAAAGAGGACAAACACCACCTGGGGCTAAGTCATACAAGGTACATTAAACCAACTGTTTTAAATATAAACAGTATCTCTCACTACTCAGTGCAGGGCCACAACAAATCTGTTGACAATTATTGGCATGAGCAGTTGTAAGGAATTATATTTAACAAAGAAATACACTACATGTATAAAATAATCATGGAATATACAATGCATCATGTACTATAGTCCATACCTCTCAACTGTACAGATTTTCCCAGAATGTGCTGATTTTTGCCTAATATTTTTGGTCCGTTTTTCATAAAATTGTGATTTTCTGTCAAATTAGTGGTAAATCATTAAAGACTGAAGTTACAAAATAATGGCAGACATTTGAGTTTCAGACTTCATACCCTTCAGAAAATGCATGCTAATGCAGAACCTGTTATTCTATCAACTTTCTGTTTGTTAGACCAGTATATTTAAAAATTGTCTCTATTTTTGGGCCTTTGTCCCACTTTTATTTATGGCTTTGTCCAGATGTCTTGCTCTAAGAATTTGAGACGTATGCACCATACTACCATACACACACACACACACACACACACACACACACACACACACACACACACACACACGTGACTGTACTAATAATAAATCAGCATAATGTAGAGATGGGTATTAAACATTTGTAGCAACATGCTGCAGTGACCTTCATTTCCCCTACTGTGAGAAAGACCTGGTGACCACTGGTAAACCAGTAACAGGTGCACCAGCTGGCAAAGACCTACATGTCTGCCACCATTCTACATCCTGCACCTGAAGGATGAGAAAAAAACAGAAACATAATAAAAAAAAAACACATCAGTACACATTTGTCATAATTACAATTGCAATTCCATAATATGGACATAGCTTGAGTACCACATTAGCTTGGCAGTATCTCCTACCTTTGGAGACAGGCTTGCCTGTTAAATTCCCTCTCTCCTCTGAAACTAGAATTAATAAAGTTAGTACACAATTACCATTTCAAAAAAGGTAAGCAAGCAAACAAACAAACAATGCCCTCCCGAAAAGTATATGCAGTTCTTACTATAAAAGGTTGTCATACTCTCCCTAACTGCAACAGTAGCAAGCAGGAAACAGTAGATTAAGTGATATAACATAGTACAAGGGAACTTGTTCTTAAGGACTTCCTTTCTTTATGAAACACTGTGTATGGGTCTTCGCATATTATAGCTGGTATATCACAAGTTCTACCAAATGAAGTCACAAAAACTAAACACAGATTTCCAAGGCAAGTATTTCAAGTCAGCTGAGTTGACTGGCTTAATGAAAGTTAAGCCGACTTCTCTGGAAAAAAATGTATATCTTAAACCATAGACACTGGGTTTCTAGGAGGTCCTAAATACAAAATATCTTTTAGAAATTTCTTAATTATGTCTGTGGCTAATGCAAAGGAAACAGACAAGAAGAGGCTGAAACATGCATTGAAAAGATGTGAAAATACTATAATACAGGTGGAGCTGGATCACAGCCTAGATAAATGGGCTACTAACAAAAAACATAAAATCTGGCACAATTATCAAATAATTCCTATATTTCGTATTATAACGTATTTCAAAAATCAACAAAAATTACACTAAAGAATAAATGAAATAATTTGAGATCCTCCATGGTATTACTTCACAAAGTCTAAGACTGGAATGGGACAATTTCCCTTCCTGCTGGGGCAGGCTCTGTTATGGACATCTAAGTGAACCATGGATGCCTTGGCCAGAATGGAATAATTATAATTAAATTTAATGAGATTTTGTTTTTCCTTTTCACCTATAGAAGTACTTTTGATATCAGAATGGATCAGTGATATTGAGCAGAAGCTTACTATCTACTAGAGGATGAGGAAACCTGTAGCAAAACATTGTAATCTGGTTGTTCACATCTAAAGTGAACAGCTATATTTCTGGATAGTGCATAGATTCATAGATATTCCAGGGTCACTTAGTCATATGACCATTCATATCTAGTCAGTACCCTCAATCATGCTTCACCTCCTTGCTCAATGGGATTCATATAAATCAGTCTTGTAGAAAACTGATGGATACTCATTCAGTCATCTAGGTTATGTTTTTTTTTTAGTTCACTTTTTTATCCCATGCAACTTACCATCAGTGGACTCTAGTGGTACTCCACATGCATCAGCTGTACAGACCATTTTGGTCTCCCCTGCACTTAATCAGGCAAGGGTTGGGAACAACAAGAAAACTGAGGCATCCTAGGGCCACATCACAGTGCTGCCATGGAGTTTTTCTAGTGTATGCCTTACTTCCCATTTTTTCCATGCAGGTCTGAGGGGGAGGCATACATTGGGGTTGTGCTGTCAATCATCCCTCCTCTGCAGCAGCTCAACCAATGTCCATCCCCTCTTCTGTGTGAAAAACAACCTCCACTAGGGATTGAATGTGGGGAGGGCATACCCATCTCTCCCCTTGCCAGTGCCTCAGGTACTCAAGCAATTAATTGAACTTGAGTCATCTGGGACATAGTATGGGCTTTATCCCTCAATGACATGGTGATGGCTATCTAGTTTACATAAAGAAAGATATTGAGCTGCTTTACTTAACATGCAGGGGAAATTTATTCTAGAAGTTTGGGAGGTGCTGGCTTATAAACCTGTCCATTCTCCTTGCTTTATTTATCTGTTGGTGAAGATTTAGGTGCCTAGTTCTAGCAAGGGTAGAGATATTAGACTTGTGGTGATACAGGATGTTCAGGATAACTGGGACTCTAATGGGTCAGTAAGTTAAAACAGCGGTCTCCCCTCAAAAGTCTATAAGGCACTGAATAAATGGATCGAGCTTATAGCCTGTTTTGGTAGCTCAGGGATTTTAGGCCTGTGATATTTTTCAGTGGGAACTTTTGGTGTTTTTCTAATTTTTTTATATGTTTAGTGAGATGAAGTCTGAAGGGGACAATTGTATTTGATAACCGGTCTGATCAATGGTGACGATAAGGGAATGACTACCTCTTTAAACCATGATGTTATTCCTTCATCAATTAGCTATGCTAAATAAAAGGATCTCCTGAGAACTACCGTCACGTTATGGTCAAAAGAAGGAGTTATCAAGCTAAGCTCCTAAGCCCCTAACTACAATTTCATTTTGTGGTGGTATATTGTCTATACAGTATGATAAGGACCAGGTTGTCTACAAAAAGTGATGATACTACAGTTTTTAGCATTTAGTCTGACTATTTTTAGTACACCAAGAGTTTTGCAAAGACAGTTCTTTCTAGAGGATCAATTTGCAGTCATCTGCAAACTTTGTTAGCCAGAAATCTCTGATCTCTGCTTGGAGGTCTGAGAAATAAATGTTGAAAAGGAGAGGTGTCAGCACTGATCCCTGATGGGTAGCACTGGTCATATTTATACCATATGATGAGGCACCTACAATGTGCACTGTGTGGGTTCTGTCATTTAGCTAGTCTGATATCCACCTTACCACACATGGATCAGTTTTTAAAGTATTTAGCTTCTGTATTATGCCTGCATGAGGAATGGTATTGAGGGCATTGGCCAGGTCAAGATATGCCATTATTTACAGCCTCAGAAACCCTTTCAAAGAAGTTTATCAGATTCAACAGACAGGATCATTGCTTTACAAAACCAGACTGTTGGATAATATTTCTAAAAAGATTCTTGATATTGTAGTTTATGAGGTTACTTATATTCCATTCCATTCCATGGCCTTGGACAGGAAGCTTGTAAAGCTGAAGGCCTGTAATTACTTGAATCAGTTGTAAGGCCACCCTTATGGAGTGGCATCACCACTGTAGTGTTTCACTCACCAAGGACAAAACCAATAGCTAAGCGTAGGTTAAACAGTTGAAGGAATGTGTCTGCAAGGGCATGTTTAACATTATTACCAAGCAATCAGGTATATTTTCAGGTCCCATGGAGGAAGCATTTTCTGTCTTTAACACTTTCAGTAAATGATCTTTTGAGATAATAGGGGTAGTAAGGGATTCACATGTTTCAGGTCTGTGGATAGAAGTCTCTCAAATGAAGTTGTTACCCCATTTGTTTGCAGTGATATTGGAAATGTCTGAATGTTTAGAAAAGGTCATTGTGAACACTTTCAAGGCAATGTTCTGTGTTGTTTATTGGTTTTCTAACATAGCTAAAGCAGGATTTTTAATTATCTTTTGTATTTTTTTTTGCTTTGCCAGCCTAAATTCCATTTTACTTTATATAGAAAAAAAAACATTTTGGCCATACCTATTAGTAAGAGATACAATTTTCTGAAGTGCCTTCCATTGTATTTTGTTGTCTTGGAATATTGACAGGCTGCAGATTTACATTTGCTTTGATTGTTTGTTCTTAAGTAATCATTACCAACCTGCACAAATGGAATGCAGTTATGCCACTTTGCTTCATGTACCACATTACATAAAATTGAAGGACATCTGTAGGGATTTCAACACCTGGAGGATAACCCATATTTCTTTTACATGTATATACTTTATCTAAAAAGTAAACATATGTTCCATGCACATGTAGCTAAATTCTGGTTTGAGACAGAAGGCAAGAATAAGAGGAATATACTTAATACTTGAGAAGATTACTGGGCTGTTTACTAGTGTCTCACACACACACACGCACACACACACACACACACACACACACACACACACACACACACACACACACACACACACACACACACACACACACACACACCTGCTCCATGCATTGGAAAAAGCTAGTGTAATCAGAGATACCTACTCCCAGGCAGACTTCAAACAACAAAATAAATTCATAAGTTTAATAACAATGGTTAGACCTTAAAGCCATTTAGGAACAATGATTCCATTAAGCTTATTTTATTTATTTATTTATTTAAATTTGTTGACCGGGAGTGTCCGACTGGACGTGGGTCCATTTTCAGCGGAGGCCCGGGGAGAAAAGCTCCACAGTAAAATAAACAGACAGTAGTTACATTGGATTACATAGTGATTAACAATTTAACACAGAAATTACTTACAACATATTTACAGATGAAGAATATAGTACATCAGTAGACAACTAGAATCTTTATCTGTGAAGTACATAACAGGCATTAACAAATGTAACAATGAGAAGTTCCTGCTGTATAATAAGTACTAGGCTTATGAGCATCTGAGCTTGCTATCATCAAGGTAGTTAGTGGAGGTGAAAGAAAGGTAGTAGTTGGATGGGGTGGATGATATTAGAGTGGGAGTTGCAAGGGCATAGCCAGCATGTTTTAGGTGCGCTTTTAATAAAGTTTTGAAGTTGCTGCATGATGGTACGGAGGTAATTGTGGGTGGGAGTGAGTTCCATAATTTGGCTATGGCGCAAGAGAATAGTGCTTCACCAGCAGAGTTATTGGCTTTAGTGATCTGCAAGTGATTTTTGTTGCTGGATCTTAGTGGTCTGGTGGTGCGATAGGGTTGGAGTAGATTCTGGAGGGATGGGACATTTAGTGGATGGTTTACTAGTTTGTGGGTGAGTGAGAGTTGATACCACTGAAGGAGGTGAGGGAGTTCAAGCCAGCCCAGTTCAGCAAGTGAGAGACAGTGGTGACTACGGTAGGATGCCCCTGTGGAGAATTTTGCGATTTTGTTGTAGCAGGTCTCTAGCTTGTTTAGATCACATTGCTTTAGGTTGGTATATACTGGAGAGGCATAAAGTAGGGTGGAGATAAGGTGGGAATTTGCTATTGAAATCTTTGCTGCTTTGGTGAGAAATTGTTTATTTCTGTATAATGCTCCTAGTTTTTTGTGGACTTTTTTTATGGTCATGGATATGTGAATGTCAAATTTTAGTTTATTGTCTATTTCCACTCCTAGCAATTTGGTGTGTTCAGTTGGGTATATAGTGGTGTTGTCTTTTGCTGTGATGTTAAAGTGAGAGTTGTTTTGAGTATGTTTGGTGGGTTGGAAGATGAGTAGTTTAGTTTTGTTTGGGTTGAGTATTAATTGGGCATCGGATAACCATGTTTCAACAGAGGAAAAGGCTTCCTGTGTGACTTTTTGCAGTTTGGGTAGGGACTGGGCTGAGCAGATGATGGTAGAGTCATCTGCGTATTGGATGAGTGTGCCATGTTTGGTGGCAGAGGCTAGATTATTGGTGTAAACAGAGAAAAGTAGGGGTCCAAGGATGGATCCTTGGGGAACCCCTATGGAGACAGGTAGTTGGGGAGATATGTCATTCTGCCATACAACGGATTGTTGGCGGTCAGACAGGTAACTCTGAAACCAGTTGGTGACTGATTGTGAGAAGGATAGGTTATTGAGGACAGAGATAAGTTGTTTGTGTGGGACCATGTCAAATGCTTTAGATAGGTCTAGGAAAGTAGCAGAGGAGAGATAGCCATTGTTTTTATGCTGAAGGATAGTGTTTGTAAAGGAGAGTAAGGCAGTGGTGGTGCAATGGTTTGGTCGGAAGTTTAATATCCACTTTTGTCACTAAAACTTCATCAGAAAACCTGAGAGTGTATGCATCTCTCTAGTATTTTGGAGAGTGGAGAGAGAATAGCTATGGGGCGGTAATTGGTTAGTTCCGCAGAGGGTCTGCCTTTGTGGAGGGGAATTATAAGTGAGACTTTCCACAATGTGGGAACGTAACTTTCTGACAGAGATCAGTTAATCAAGATGGATACTGGGTTGGCCAGAGCATCAGCTGCGATTTGTAGGTATTCACTTGGGAGGTTGTCTGCTGCTAATTTCGTGGGTTTAAGTTTAGTTAAGAGTTTTTTTATGTTGGAGGTAGGTACAGGAGAAAAAGAGAAGGCAGTGGGGAGATTACTAGTTGAAGGTATGGGTTGGAGGGGAGGGGGGTTGTGTTGTTTAGCTAGTGATAGTATGGTTCGGGTGAAGTGTGTATTGAATGAGGTAGCAATATTTTCTGAGGAGTGAGGGATGTTAGGAGGAGGGGTATTGACTTTACCTGGGTGGAGGATGGAGTTTATGGAGGACCAGAATTGTTTGGGGCTGTGTTGTGAGGAGTCCAGGGCAGACTGGTAGTATTGGAATTTGTCCCGTTTTATTAGCTTTTTGACTCTATTGCGTAGTTCTAGGAATTTCTGTCTAGCTGCAGGGGTTTTGGTTTTGCGCCAGTGCTCCCAGGCTTTATCCCTGTTTTTCATTTCTGACTTAGTGGTTTTCTGTAACCATGGGGAGGGTTGTGCTTTGGTTCTGGAAAATCTTATGGGGGCATGGTAATTAAGGATGTTCAGGAAGGTAGTATTAAAAGATTCAACTGCGTTATCTAGACTGAGGTACTTTAGAGCATGCCAGTTACATTCTTTGAGGGATGATTATGTTATGTTAAAGGCCCAGCTGTCAAGAAGATTTTTTAAAATAATAAATGCTCCCAAAGACTTGAATTGGTATGATATCTTATTCCACATTATCAGAATTATTTAGGTTATGTTGGAAGTTCTTAGCTTGGCAAAGTTTATTTTTAGAGTAAAGTTGAGATTCTTATGTTTAAGTGCGGATGTGTCTGTGTAGATGCCCATATTCAAGCTACAATGTAAAAATAATCATCATGAAACAAATAAAACACAAAAACAAATTTACAGCTGTAATAGCAGTAATGAATAGTGAAAAGCTTTAATTTCATACATCTATAGTGATAAGCTAGTTTTTTTACTGATACTATGTATCTCATGAATTTTATTTGTATTGATCCAGCATCTGTAACTGTTTATTTGTATAAAATAGAACATGTTGTATTCAGTGATTGGTCTAATGCAGATTTTATATAGATCAACAAATTTCTTTTCATCTCTTACTGATATATTTTCAATCATACTCCAGCAAGCTAGTTTGTGGCTTTACCTTTGACTTCAACTGCATCCTTGTAGAATTTAAAGTTCTTTCAAATGTACATTTCCAAATCCTTGTAAAAGCAAAGAATTTCTAATTCTGTATTTGCAAGTCATATGCATGGAATGATTTCTCGAGTCCAAAGATCATGGCTACATTTGCTTACACTGAACTGTAATGTTACTCTTGTTGCTGTTTGAAATATCACACAAGAACAGGTTCAGTTTTTGTAGTCCTCGATAGATTGTTTGACACACACTACTCTGCAATTAACATATTTTCCTATCAAATATATATTTGATCTTAATGCATTTGCAAGAATGAGACTTCATAGCAAAGGCCTCAAAATCAGTTACTGAGGTACAACAGCTATGACAAAAAGTTTGTCTGAGTATGTACCCTTCATATGGACTTCCTGTAATCTTCTTTTCAGCCATTATATAATCTAATTATTAGTGTACTGGTTTAGGTAATTTTTGTTACTGTTGAGTGAATTGCAGAGTGAGGTAAATAAATGAATGCTTTAGGTAAATTCAAATGGATGATTGCAACTGTTAATTCCATATCAGTCCCATGGTTACAATATCACAGATGTTTGCAAGACCACTTAAGATAGACCTTCAAGCCATGTTATGTAATATCTATTTTAAAAGCCAGGCCTTGTCTTTGTGGAAGAGGTTATGTATGTACCTCTCAAAGCATTTTTTCAGAAATGCTGTTAGACTAAGATATATATATATCTATATATATATATATATATATATATATATATATATATATATATATATGTATACATATACACACACACACATACATACACAAAATATCCCTTTTATACATTGTGTTACATTTAAGACTCTTTCTATGTTAACTGAACAATTGTTTTTAGATGTTCATTTAATATATTGCATAAACTAAGGGGCAAATGTTTTTAGGTAATAAAGGAGTTATTTGATCTGGTCCTTTGGAACCTGTTGACTTATTTTTTTTAAATGCACAGGATAATATTTGTGTCAGTTCTGGGCAGTGCACATATTGTATACAAATAAAAAGCAATTTGGGTCTTCGGTGTTTGCATTGCTCTCAGTCCAGTGAAATACTTATTAAATGTATCACAACTGACTTTAAGATTTATTAAAATAAAATTATTAACAATTAGAGTAGAAGGTAAACTTTGTGTTTTGTTGCTTGAGCTTAGGTACTTAAGGCACTCCTTCTTGCCATCATATTGACATATTAAGTAAATCTCACACTTTACCTTTTCTGATCTTGTTGCGTTTTAAAGTAGTCTGTTTAGGTTACTTTTATTTCTGTGTGATGAAAATTTATTATAAAGGCAGAAAACTATTTTTAAGCTAAATATTTTAAATTATTGCTCCATCAATATAATATGGATCTTTTTTTTTTCTTATTCGTGGTATAAAAACATCAGTTGCTTCAACATAATTGAAAAGAATCCTGTCTATTGGTTGATATCCATACTCAGTTCCTATGGAAACTATGACTCCCTCCAAGTCTACTTTTTATCCTATTGCTGAAAAGTTTGCAGTGTTTTTTTTTTTTTTTTTTTTTTTTTGGTAATCATATATTTTACGATTGCTTATGGTTTGAATTGCCTAAAGAGATTTTGGCCTACATGGTTTTCATCAAACTATCAATATTGCCTGCAAAAATGTCTAGTAAGTTTGACTGCCAAGTGTTTTCCATTACATGTTGCTTCATATCATTTAGTAACAAAAAGTCTGAAAATAACTTCTCAAAGTAGTTGCTTATAGTGCAGCTCAACCATTCCATTTTGTGACAATTCTAATCACCAAGTATTATTTTATCATTCATTTGTTCACTTAACTTTTGTAGCAATTTGTTATGCATTTTGAAATTGATTGACGGGATGCAGAGACTACCAAGTTTATCATCCCATAGGCTCTTTGTTAAATATTTGTGCTACCAATATTGTTAGGTCTGGGCTTCATATGTGTTAACTGAATTGATTCAAGTATTAGTAGCAAGATTCCACCAACTTTTAAATTCTGTCTTCAACAGATAATCTTGTACCCTGTCACTGAAAAATCCCTAGTATCTCATACCTCAGCTATTGTAAAAAGCATACAGTTCTCAGTGTGAATTAACACTGAAAGTACATTTCATTTCTTTCTAAGACTCCTGGCATTACAGTACTAACATTTCATAATAATATCAGATCTATATTCATAGTTATTGTTGGTCTTGCTTTAGATATGTTGTTGGTCCTTAAAAAAAAAAAAAACAATAATCACATCTCAAATGTTGTTGCTAAGGTAACATGCCCCATAATGGTTAAGATGCTGGCTGCCCCCATTAAAATAAATAAATAAATAAATAAAACATGTCACCAACTTAAAAAGTAATTTTGCAGTAAAACTTGTCAAAAGCAGACATAGTCCAAAAATGCCAAACAAATCAGTAGATCAATAAAAATTATAAAATATCAGTATACATCCCCAACTCAAGTACATTACTAACTTTGCAAAAAAAAAAAATATATATATATATATATATAGAGAGAGAGAGAGAGAAAACAGGAACTTAGCCCAAGTAAACATACTTTACAAAAATAAAAGTACAAGAAACTTAGCTTTATATCTATTTACTGCTCAGTACACAGAAAGGGAAACAGTGCAGGAAGATACAAGAAAAGAACATCAAGCAAAGCAGTTTTTATAAAACAGAAATCAGACACACTTAATTTAAGCAAATTTACCTTAGCCTGTGTATGAGGATATTTTTTTCTGAATCTGAAGGAGCATTGTATTTAAGTTTTGTGCCAAACAAGCATATTTTATTACATTTCTTCACCATGTAAATAAACTATTTTTTGCTTGGAACCCTCATTTCCAGTTCCAGACTGCAAAGAGCAATGGTAGTGTTTCAGGAAAACAAAGAACATTTTTATTTTCTGCTAGATTAGTGAAAACTCTTTCAGTTTGAAAAAATAGGATGGGGTAAAAATAAAAATGTAAAATCAAGATTTTGAAAGTAAGCATACAATGTAAGGTAGAGTACTTAGTGGTACCCAATATGGCATTTGTTTCAAGGATAGGACACAACTGTTCATAGAATAAATAAGAAACAGCTGTAGAAGCTATCAAGGACATTCCTTTGGCACATCTTGTAGAGTTTATTCTTAGTCAAAGTAAAATCCTTGTTATGAGTTACCATACAATTTTAAGTCTGAAACATTGTTGCAAATGTACTTAGAGATTAATAATGCCAAAATGCTTAATCTGGATTTACATAAAAAACTTATTGAGTATTTGCTGGAAATCACAGCATTTCTAAATTTTGATTCTAAATTAGCACTATAAGATGATTATAAAGTAGTCTGTGATTAAAATGTCAGGAAAACTAATGTCAATGATTAATGCAAATATTGCTGTTATGGTATACTGATTAAAAGATGAAAGTATAGGGAGCACACATAGATGAATATAGCAATAACCCATGCCTGGGTGTGGGTAATGCTGGATTTACCCACGGTTGGTGTGGTTTGGTCATGAGGGCGAAGCCCGAGTGGCCAAACAAAGACAACCGTGGGTAAATCTAGCATTCCCCACACCCAGAAGTGGGTTATTGCTATTATACAATGACATTATTTAAGAAAAAAAATAATTACTTTTCTTAAATAATGGCATTGTATAATGTCTCCTTGCTGCCCTTCCGCAGCTGTCTGGTATTCTGCGGCAGTTCTGATGTACTGCACATGCATATGTTTATGCAGTTTATCAGAGCTGTGGGCGGAAGCAATGGAGAAAGCAAGATGTCCGTTGCTCTTTTACAAAGTGTCTCGCTATGTTAAAGGAGTTTAACATAGCGAGACAGCTTTACAAAAAGCAACGGAGAATCTCCGTTGCTTTTTTTAAAGCTGTCTTGCTATGTCAAACCCATTTAACATAGTGAGACACCTTTAGAAAAAGCAATGGAGATAGGAAGATCTCCGTTACTTTTTTTAAAGCTGTCTCGCTATGTTAAACTCTTTTAACATAGTGAGACAGTGTGTAAAAAGCAATGGAGATCTTGCATTCTCCGTTGCTGTAAAAAAAGTTATACTAATGGAAAAAAGTCCAGGCGACTGGACCATTTTCCATTAGTATAACTCTGATTTACAATGTGCATGCTGACCAATCAGTGTGCACATTTTGGAATATTAATGGGGGGAGTCATTGTATAATATACTGTGATATGCACTTTTTATTAATAGGGCTAGAAATGCACTTTGCATGAATCACAAAGTATGGGTTTAGGTTTTATGTGGTCTATTTATAAAAACTGCATTGTACATAATTTTCTTTTAAAAAAAGGGGAAGTCACATATAGCCACATGCAAAGCTCTCAACTGTTCCTGATTTTGACTCAAAATTTGGTTCTGTCCCTCTTAATCCCTCTAAAAGCTGTCATTTGAAGAAAAGGTGGTGAATTACACTTGACAAATAATGACAATACTTCAGTTTATAGACTTATTTTTACTTAGGAATATATTTATAGCCATTCACACTCTCATTCTGTCGTCATCTCAAGTTGATAGCACTAATATTTTAAAAATGTCCTTGATTTTTCCTGGCTTTCTCCCTGATTCTGTTGAGATCTGTCCCTGATTCATTGAGAGCTATGGAAATACTTGAAATTAGAGACTGCTTCTTTAACAGTGCTAATGGCAATATCACACTTTATCATGTGATGTCTTGACATCATTAGTCTGTAGTAAAGTGTCAGGGAGTCAAAACCTGAGTATGTTTACTTAGTTGGTGAAACCTGACTATCTGCACTTAGTTACAGGTTGGATAACTGTAATTAATATCCAAAAAGGAACAGGAAGGCAGAACTGTAGTAGCTAGCCCTTCAGATTATTAACATTTCTCACATACAACTGAACTTTCCTCATATGAACCCTTGCAGAAGGAACCAAATAGGATGGAAGAGAATGTGAACCTCAGCATTTTCAGGATTGTTTGGCCTGATAATTTTTTATGGGTTAATTATAAAATTTCGTCATCATTTAAATGGTGTGCTGTGGGAGAAGAGATACACATGACTGCATTAAGAATAGCCCCTAGAATTCTTTCTGAGGGCACTAGATCTGACTTCTACCAGTCTGGGAATGTGCCTCAGTCATGAAAAAATAAAAGATTCCGAGGTCTGACAACTTTCTTCTTGAACCATCCAAATAAGGCTAGATATAAATGTGAATTTTATAAATGTTAGTACAATCAGTCGTGTGGATGGAAAATTTTTAATAGTCTTAAACATAAGTCAGAACCTGTGGTTACACTGTTTTGTCACAATATATTTATATTGCACCTTAGAATAAAATATTTAAATCATAGTTGCTATAATTAAATAATTATATATAACTCAAAGTTAAATATTTAGAGAGGATCAGGTAAGCAACAGTTACTGCCTTACAGAGAATGTTATTCTGGTTCATTTTTCTAGCCAAGAGTGTGCTATTCACAGAGCGTCTATATCCTTCCTGTGGAGAAATATTTATGTACCCTGAGATTCATTAACGTCTACACTAAGTATACACAATTCTGAGTCAACAGACAATACAAGCATAAATCATACCTTCTTCCTCCTAATTTTAGTTTTTCTACTAATTTTCTTTTAACTTTAAATGCCGAGGGGGATTTATAAAGGTTACCACAAAGTGTAGCCTACATATACACTTAGTGTACTCTGAGAAACTAGAAAACACAAAAAATGTGGTAGGCATGTTCTTGAGTAAAGATCATGTACACTTAGTGAAGGTGTTAATGAATCTGGCCTATGATATTGGTAATAAGATATTTCATTTTGGGGTCTAACTACAACATTTTGTATTATGTATTTATGCTAAATACATGCAAATTTAGGAAAAGTTGCAATAGACAGTGATTTAGCCCTGCACATTATAAATTAAATTTGCTGTATTGTGAGCTAGGCATGATAAACAGTATCCATTTAGGAAAACATTTATTTAGACCTGCAGATTAATGGGTGATTTCCTTGAGTTGAGAAGGACACAAAGCAGGAATAAGGTAATCTAATGGTCTTTAGTTGCAGAATCATACCAAGTTACCAAAATATGATGCAGGAGTTCATTCCATTGGCAAGGGACAGATTAGTTATGAATTAATCTCATTAACAATGTAATCATATTTTGAGCAAATAGGTTTCTTTCTTACTGTGACAGGTGGATCTACAGTCTCTGCAGCTTCCATCACTACTGGAATTTAATGGCCAGAAAAGACAAAACTTACACAAATGGTGATGGTGGTATGAACACTAAGGCATAAGTTTAGGTAACTCTACAGACAGCAATTTGAAAGGGCATTTGCACAACATAAGGATACTATTAGAGATCTACTTGCAGGTGAACTGAGCATAAAGTCAGTTTTTGTCTCAAAGCTAGGGGAATGGAGTAGCCACTTCATCCTGCCTCACTGGTAAAGGAGATAACTGTGGGCAGACACCAAAGGCGGGGATGCATGAGATAGAAGAAAAATGAGACTTACTATATGGAATATGGAAAGTGTCACACATCTGATAAAACATGCAGATTCACTACGAAGTACACAGTGTTAGTGGATCATCATGTAGCACACACTCACCTTTGGTGCTGGAAGATCAGAAGGCTGTGGGATCTATTCACACCTCTTGTTATTACATTAATTTTCCATTACTGGCACTGCTGTGCAGCATGGGGGGGGGGGGGGCACTGCACTTCTGACTGTGTCATCCTTCAGATGAGATGTTACACTGATGACCTATCTATCTGAGTTGGTAGTAGTCAGGAGGATATAAAAGATTTGATGGCAGTTATTGAAAAGAGTTGTTTGTTTATTTACAAAACACAAAATCTCCAGAAAATGTTCAAACACAGTGAAAAAATTAATTGAATTGGACTAGATCATTACACAAAAAAATGAGCGTTCTCAGTCTTTGTAACGCAAGCACAAATTAATCTTTAGAATAAGTCAGCCACTGACAGTTATTATAATACTTCCTCACATCAGCCTTGCCATATAAACTATGCAGCTGTCACTGTAATTTTACCTTGTCTAAAATCACTCTTAGTCCACTTATCAACAATAATCCCTATATAACAACATGAGTAAAGCCAGCACTTTTATGAAGACAGAGGCATACAACTGATGCATTCTTTCCCAAAAAATGTCTGTCACATTAAAGAAAAAGTGTATTAAAGTCTCAAGAGTTCTATACTAAGACCTTAAACATACATGTTCGTCCATCTTCTTAAAAGTTGTATCTCTCTTCACTGTCAATTTACGTAATGACACTGCCAAAGAAAATCCAACCATTCAGGTATTCCTTTATAGATTTGGTGTTGAATATGTATACCTTCCACTTGTGACACCACCTGTTTTCTAATAGTCGTCTTCCAAAATATAGTATAAGTACCAAATTCTCAGAAACAATCTCCTTTAAATATACATTCAGATAATAAAAAAGATATAACCTCTTCCTCCTACCTTGTAAAAAGTGCATCTGCATGCTAAATGTCTCCTTCATTCTATCATTACTTATATCATAATTGCCTTTCTTTTCTCAGAATCTCACTATCTTAATCAAGGAATCCTCAGATTTGCCAAGCATAACTTTGCAATCCTCCTTGTGTTTCTTAATGAACTCCTTCTCATAAATCAACTGTTCTTTTTTAGATTTATTTTTAAATGTAATCCGCCAATAAGTTACAGTGGAATACACATCCTTTACTGAAAAACAAACCTCCTGTAAACTGTGTGCACTTCCTATGCCATTCATCAGATATACACCAGTCTGCAGTTAAATACCTAAGATCTTTTCCAACAACATGACTTGATTACTGCACCTCAGAATTTCCTGCACTGCAAAGTCATCTGTGAAACCAAGTACAGTCTTGTCTCTTTAAATTTCCTGCAAGTAGAAAACAGGAAAATCTATTTTCATTTGGAGTGTTCCCCTTCCGTAAGTATAACCCCAGCAAATCTTATTTGGACACCTCCAGCCTCCAAGAGGTCCTGACCAAATTTTACATCATTAAGCATCTTGTAGTTCCTACCCCTCACATCACAATTAAAATCTTCACACATAATAATAGCCAAACTAAAGGGTTAAAAGGTCACAGAGACAACCCATTCAGTAAAACCTGAAGGAAAAACCCAGCCAAGCTAGAGTTTCCACTGTATGAAACTTCACCCTCCTGTAATGGAGACCCATGGGATATATGTAAATGAAAAATTAAAAAGCCATTGGCATTCAGAAGCCATGCAGCTGAAACATTTGATATTCTTAAGGAGTCATTTGTATATATCCCATGGGCCACAATTACAGGAGGTTTAAGGTATCACACAGTGAAAACTCTATCTTTGCTATATTTTTCTTTCAAACATAATAATAGATGATTGCACCAACAGAAAAGGTTCTAATTTTTCAAAATGAAAACATGACACTAACAAGTAAGGTATGCATAAAGCACTATTAAATAATATAACTGACCTCTAACACAGACATCAACCACTAGCCTCCTACTGTCTGACATACAGCAGATACTTAACTGTAACATGGGTCTTCCCACACAAAATAGCTTTTCCTGACCAAACATCTGCAGCTATGTTCCAGATACACCATCTCTCAAGAATAATTCAAACTGAGCCTTCTAATGTTTTCCATCTAATGTAATAGGAAATAATATTATCCCTTAATCTGTATTAACTCAGTTCCATTAATGTTTTTGCCTATTGCAAGATAAGCAAACAATGTGCATCCCCAGCACACTACTCACAAGCATTAGAACAGAAATATTAGTCAGTTTTATTTGTAAAAATAGAAAAAGGAGGCACCAGACCACGGCTGCAAATAACATAAAACACTTTTTAATCCAAAATCAGATATCAGGTGAGTGCTTTCGTGGACTAAGCCACTATCAGACTTCATTAGTCCATGAAAGTGCTCACCTGATATCTGATTTTAGATTAAAAAGTGTTTTATGTCATTTGCAGCCGTAGTCTGGTGCCTCCTTTTTCTATTTTTACAGATTGACTGTTGGTTGGAGGCACTGCTTGCCATTACCATTTATTTTTTGCTTCTTGTCACATTAGTAAGTTTTAATTTACATTTCCTCCCTTGCCCAGTCTTTCTTCATTTTCACTTGGCATTTTTTTTCTTTTTATTATCCCCAGAATATCTTTCAGTCACCAATACCACTTTGTTACTCTTTTCCCATCTACTCTTGAATCAGTAGAAAAAATATATTATCGTATCCTTTAGTATTAACCTGATTCTCACCTACTAATACCAGAAAATCCTCCTCTATCTATATCTGTATCTAAGGCCATCCCTTTCACATGTTGCAGAACAGATGTTTCTCAACCATGCACTGCCGTCTCAGTGTAAGGTTCTAATATGATGTTACGTTTCTCACTTTTTTTCCTGACTACCCTCCAGTGAGACATTCCCAAGATGATCCCTGTCATACTGCAGATTGATGTGTTATATTCTTTTGCAAATGTGTTACAAAACTGCATATACTCTTAATTGTATGCCCCTTACCCCCCAATATTTATCAAAGACGTACACACCTCCAGGCTGGTCAAATGGTATGACGCAATGGAGACACTCCAAGTGAAGTTAACTGTTGACAAAACACCCATTCAAATCACAGACCCCCCCCCAACCATGACTCAGGACCCCCACTCCACCTATCTCAAATTATTTGAATCCATCAAGATTCAGCCATTTACCCTGATCTGGGGTGACTTTAACTACCCAACCATAGAGTGGAAAGCCTATTATAGCCCAAACATGAATGTCCAGAGATTCCTTGACTTTGTGAATGCCAATGCATTGGATCAGCAGGTCAACATGCTTACAAGAGGTGAAAATATCCTGGACCTGGTCCTAACCAGCATAAGTAGCCACTGTAGCACCTCTACAGTGTCATCCTCCTTGGTAAGATCCAACCATAAAGCAATCATTTTTGAAGTCTCCATCTCGCCTGCCCCCCCCCCCTCATTAGGGTCAAACAAAAACATTTTTCCAAATCTGACTACATTCTCCTCAGAGCAGGTATAAGCAGCTTCACAGCCACTGTCCTTTCAGTTGGAACTAGCACTAATGTCCAAGCGTACACCAAAAAACTATTTGAGCACCTACATAGTTGTATGGACTCAGCAATACCTGACAGGACCAAGTCATCTTCCTCAAGGATGAGTAAACCTGTCTGGTGGACAGCAGCAATAAATAAACTATAATAAAAAGAAAAAATTGCTGTCCAGGACCAAGAAGGAGCAGATGCCAAGTTGGAAGCACTTTCTCCTTTGTCTGAACAAGCATATAAGGTCACTGGTGAAATCGTCTAAGGCTAACTTCAAATTCAAATTAGCCACATCCACTAAGGACAATCACAAGGTCTTCTTCACATATGTCCGCAATCTCAAAGGTAACACCCAAATCTATTCTGAACTGGTGGTCAATAACACCACATACACAAATGCCATAGATATAGCTAAACTGCTGGCAAAAAGGTTCAGTGAAAACTTCACCCCCCCCCGTCTCCCCATCAGTAAAATAGGATATCCCCAGCACCTGACACCCTCATCACCAGGGAGCAGGTCTTCAATGTCCTTTTATATGCAAAAAATACAGTCTCCATGGGACCCGATAACATCCCAGGCTGTATCCTGCATGAACTCAGGCATGAGCTCTTAGCTCCATTAGGCACCCTATTCATCCAAAGCCTGAGCACTGGCTTTGTCCCTGCAAATGGAGGACAGCCATGGTCATCCCACTACAAAAAGGTGAATCGTTCACTGACCCACGCAATTATAGGCTCATCAGCCTAACTAGCCTGATCTGCAAGCTCATGGAACACATTATCATAGACCCTATAAACAAGGTCATTGGCAACTTCCAAAAGCTTGACCCCACACAGTTTGGTTTTGTCAAAGGGAGGTCATGCCTGTTAAACTTGGTTGACTTCTGTGAAACAGTCTCCAAAGCCAAGAACAAGGGGAAGATGGTGCACACCACCTACCATGACCTAGCCAAAACCTTCCACACTATTTCCAACTCAGGCATAACAGATAAACTCTCCCAGCTAAGCAGCAATCTGTATGTTACCAGATGGGTAGCTAACTAGCTCACTGATAGAACCCACTCAGTCAAAATAGGGGAAGCCACCGCTAGTAGTACACCCATAATGAGCAGTGTACTCCAAGGATCAGTCTTGGGCCACTACTGTTTAGGATAAACTTTTTTGAAGTGCAAGCCAAAATCAGTGGTCTGCGGCTGACCAGGTTTGCAGATGACTGAAAGCTGGGAGCTGTCTTAAATTCCTCTAGTCATGTGAACATCATCTTCCAAGAGGGACTTACCCAAACTAATAAAATATAAACCAAACCAGCTTCACGACAGTCAAAGGCTTTATTAGACAAGACCAAAGAACAGTATCCAAGCAGATACAAAATTAGATTTCACATAGCGCTTTCACCCATCCATCAACTTGGGCATGATCAGAGTAAAAAGTGAAATGCAAGTTCCAGTTCTTAAAAGTCAATTCATGCACACGCCCCCTTCTTGAAACCAATCAAGAATGCTAAACAATTAATTATTTAGAATTCAAAATAAAATTAAAAATGTTTCAAGAAACAAGAAGATAGCCAATAAAATTCGATGTTACTCTAAACAATACCATCTCATACTATACAATAAAATGCTTTACACTACCATACTATGTAAAACACCCCTACTTAATAAAAAACAATAATGGTGATTTTAAAAACTAGTCTATTGTACATTTTATAAATTTTATAATGCATAGTACACATGAATTAATGTATGAATTGTGTAGTCAGTAATTGTGTGTAAATTGTTGTTTCATGTTAGACACAATAGGACCTGTGTTTTAAAATACTGGACAGTGAGATGTAATCATTGATCCTTGGTGACCTAGATGCATCCAATCTAAGCTGCCACAAACACTCCTTGACCTCCAATAAGGTCTTAGCATCGCCACCTTTCTCATTGTGTGGAATCCTATCCACTACAAAAAATAAAAATTTTTTGAAATTAATGCAACTCTGACTGTGTACAAAAAGATCATTAGTGTTTTTTTTGTTCCTTATGTCTCTTGTGTGCTCCAAAATCCTAAGTCTTAATTTTCTAATAGTTTTCCCTATGTAAAACGTAGGGCAACTTAGACATTGCAGTTGCAATACCCTGGACATCTAATGGTTCTACTGAAATTGTGCACTACTACATAAGGACCATTATTTATGTACCTACAAGTAATACACAAACCACATTTGCTCATTCTAGAATTCCTATATAAATCAAAACTAACTTCCATCTCCATCAGCTCCTTCAAGTTCTTACCTCTACTATAGGTGAAAACAGGTGTATCCCCTACAATAGTTGTAACATCATTAGTAAGAACACTTTGCCATGTGTCATAAATAATATTCTTGATCTTGCCAGCAGCATCATTATACGACAAGACCATCGCCCGTCTCTTATTACTTCCTTCAAGGTCTTCTGTAATTTTGTCAGTACTAATAATGTTGTCTCTACTGTCCTTCACCAAACCCCCTCTCAATATTGGTTTGAAGACTGTGTGTCTTTTCTCCTCCACTTCTAACCTTATTTTCAACAAAATATTGTGGGGGTAACCTCCCTCAATCAACATGTCCACCAAATTGAATATTTCAGTATCATACTGGTTGTCATTACTGATAAGTCTTGACAACCATACCATTTGTCCCTTCATGATGTTCTTTTTCTGAAAAAATGGGTGGCAACTCTGAAAATGCAAAAAGGAATTTGAATAAGTCTTTTTACTATATATGCTAGACTTTAAGGTACCATTCTCTTTGTCCCTGTACAACAATATATCCAGAAAATCACATCTTTCTTCATGTATCTTGTGTGTAAATTTTAAAAAAGATGTGGTTGTAGCTAGATAGTTAATAAAGTCCTGAATCTCTTCCACAGTCCCCCTCCAAAAAATCAATATGTCGGCCAGGTAACGCAGACATAATATAACTTTCTGCATATACTCAGAGGTGAACACCCACTGTGTCTCCCAATCCGCCAACACAAGGTTGGCATAAACTGGTGCACATCTGGTTCCCCTGGCTATGCCAGTGACCTGCATGAAGTGTTCCCCTTCAAACATAATGAAATTGTTTGACAATACCATTTCAGTTAAGTCAACAATTAAACTGCGTTTAACAGTGTGAAAGCTACTGAAGGCAGTTGTTGAACATGTCAAGTCCCAAATCATGGGGAATGATGGAGAATAAATTTATTACATCAATAGTAACCATTAAAAATTTTTCTCCTAAGGGAGTATCCCTAATCACATCAAGACAATGCCAGGAATCCATCAAGACATGCGGCAGTTTTTTTAGAGTGTTTTTACAATGGAAATCCACAAATGAAGCCATTGCTTCAGTTTTCGAACCCTTAGCCGAAACTATCGGATGAAAGGGTGGATTGCTGACATTTTTGTGGATTTTAGGAATCCCAAAAATGGAGGGGATAACTGGTCAACCCACAAAAAAGATAATCATATTCATTCTTATCAAATACCCCCTCCATTAACCACTCATATAACTGCCAATCAATCTTGATGTAAGCTCTATTGACATCATATCTCAAGACCCTAGTATATGTTGTAGTGTCATTCAAAAGTTTTAACATATTGTTGGAATAATCAATGTTAGTCATGATTACAACCCCTCCCCCTTTATAAAGGTTTCATCACCCTATAAAGTTTAGTAGAAATTAATTCGTGGAGACAAAATCTCTCACCAGGGGTCAGGTTGTCATTAATTCCTCCCATACCCTTGAATGACCTCCTTATTTGAGATTCACACATCTGCTCAAAAATGTGTACTGTTGGGTTAACAGGGGGAATGAATGTGTTGCCTGTCCAGGGACTTGGGTTGTTAGAAAAGTACATTTTGAGGTTCAATTGCCTTGTATAAAGTTTAAAATTAATTAAAATTTTGGCAATCTCATGCCTAAAAGCAGGAACAAAAGTGAAACCCTTTTTAAACAAGGCACGATAATTTTCAGTCAATTCTAAGCAAGTGAAATTGTATATACAAACACTACCATCTTTGATTAAATTGCAACTAGGTCCACTTGTGTTACTTTCATCAGTAACCTCTAAATTAACATTTAAATCTACATCATCACCACCTTTACATGTACCAACAATGCAGTTTTTCTTAACATGTAAAATATCGTTCATGTTACTATATACATTAGGGTAATTCTGTTCATAAAATGGTTCCACTTCATCAAAAAATAAGTCAATTGGTGGCTGACAATCAAGTAAAGTCCAAAACATCACTGTCCTGTGTTACTGATACGACAGTAGAACAAAAAATGACTGGGGGACCAATGTCTATTGTGGTCTGTTGTTCCCTGTGACCACCTCCGGTTGGTGTACAATCTCTGTCCTCTCCCCTTGCCATAGTCGTACTGTCATGTACCCTGGTTGTGCTCGCGTAGCCGTTCTGAGCGTCTCACAGGGTGATGCTCTAAAAAAATACCCATTGTCATTTTCAATGGCATCTTCAATCACTACCACATCATCAATCATTTCACTGTAACTAGAGGAACCATGTTGATTAATGTCAATAATATGCACCTCATCAACATTGTCGGCTCTAACATTTCTATTTTTATAAACTTTAAAATGGGCATACACTCTGTTATTAGCATAATCTTTACTGTCCCTTGTTAGCTTGTTAGTTTTGGTTTAATCAGCATGGTTCCACTAGTTACAGTGAAATGACTGATGATGTGTTAGTCACTGAAAATGCCATTGAAAATGACAATGGGTATTTTTTAGAGCATCACCCTGTGAGATGCTCTGAACGGCTACGCGAGCGCAACCAGGGTACACGACAGTACGACTATGGCAAGGGGAGAGGACAGAGAATGTACACCAACCGGAGGTGGTCACAGGGAACAACAGACCACAATAGACATTGGTCTCCCAGTCATTTTTTGTTCTACTGTCGTATAAGTAACACAGGACAGTGATGTTTTGGACTTTTCTTTACTTGATTGTCAGCCACCAATTGACTTATTTTTTGATGAAGTGGAACCATTTTATGAACAGAATTATTCTAATGTATATAGTAACATGAACGATATTTTACCCATTTTATGAACAGAATTACTCTAATGTATATAGTAACATGAACGATATTTTACATGTTAAGAAAAACTGCATTGTTGGTACATGTAAAGTTGGTGGTGATGTAGATTTAAATGTTAATTTAGAGGTTACTGATGAAAGTAACACAACTGGACCTAGTTGTAATTTAATCAAAGATGGTAGTGTTTGTATATACAATTTCACTTGCTTAGAATTGACTGAAAATTATCGTGCCTTGTTTAAAAAGGGTTTCACTTTTGTTCCTGCTTTTAGACATGAGATTGCCAAAATTTTAATTAATTTTAAACTTTATACAAGGCAATTGAACCTCAAAATGTACTTTTCTAACAGGCAACAGTATAACATTAAAAAGATCTAGTACATTCATTCCCCCTGTTAACCTGACAGTGCACATTTTTGAGCAGATGTGTGAATCTCAAATAAGGAGGTCATTCAAGGGTATGGGAGGAATTAATGACAACCTGACCCCTGGTGAGAGATTTTGTCTCCACGAATTAATTTCTACTAAACTTTATAGGGTGATGAAATCTGATAAAGGGGGAGGGGTTGTAATCATGACTAACATTGATTATTCCAACAATATGTTAAAACTTTTGAACGACACCATAACATATACTAGGGTCTCGAGATATGATGTCAATAGAGCTAACACCAAGATAGATTGGCAGTTATATGAGTGGTTAATGGAGGGGGTATTTGATAAGAATGAATATGATTATCTTTTTGTGGGCTCACCAGTTATCCCCTCCATTTTTGGGATTCCTAAAATCCACAAAAATGTCAACAATCCACCCTTTCATCCGATAGTTTCGGCTAAGGGTTCAAAAACTGAAGCAATGGCTTCATTTGTGGATTTCCATTGTAAAAACACTTTAAAAAAACTGTTGCATGTCTTGATGGATTCCTGGCATTGCCTTGATGTGATTAGGGACACTCTCTTAGGAGAAAAATTTTTAATGGTTATTATTGATGTAATAAATTTATTCTCCATCATACCCCATGATTTGAGACTTGAAATGTTCAACAACTGCCTTCAGAAATACAGTGGCTTTCACACTGTTAAACGCAGTTTAATTGTTGACTTAACTGAAATGGTATTGTCAAACAATTTCATTATGTTTGAAGGGGAACACTTCATGCAGGTCACTGGCATAGCCATGGGCGCCAGATGTGCACCAGTTTATGCCAACCTTGTGTTGGCAGATTGGGAGACACAGTGGGTGTTCACCTCTGAGTATATGCAGAAAGTTATATCAGAGTTACCTGGATGACATATTGATTTTTTGGAGGGGGACTGTGGAAGAGATTCAGGACTTTATTAACTATCTAGGTACAACCATCTTTTTCAACATTTACACACAAGATACATGAAGAAAGATATGATTTTCTGGATATATTGTTGTACAGGGACAAAGAGAATGGCACCTTAAAGTCTAGCATATATCGTAAAAAGACTTATTCAAATTCCTTTTTCCATTTTCAGAGTTGCCACCCATTTTTTCAGAAAAAGAACATCATGAAGGGACAAATGGTAAGGTTGTCAAGACTTATCAGTGATGACAACCAGTATGAAACTGAAATATCCAATTTGGTGGACATGTTGATTGAGAGAGGCTACCCCCACGATATATTGTTGAAAATAAGGTTAGAAGTGGAGGAGAAAAGACACACAGTCTTCAAACCAATATTGAGAGGGGGTTTGGTGAAGGACACTAGAGACAACATTATTAGTACTGACAAAATTACAGAAGACCCTGAAGGAAGTAATAAGAGGCGGGTGATGGTCTTGCCATATAATGATGCTGATGGCAAGATCAAGAATATTATTTATGACACATGGCGAAGTGTTCTTACTAATGATGTTACAACTATTGTAGGTGATACACCTGTTTTCACCTATAGAAGAGGTAAGAACTTGAAGGAGCTGATGGAGATGAAAGTTAATTTTGATTTATATAGGAATTCTAGAATGAGCAAATGTGGTTTGTGTAGTACTTGTAAGTACATTAATAATGGTCCTTATGTAGTAGTGCACAATTTCAGTAGAACCATTAGATGTCCAGGATATTGCAACTGCAATACCAAAATGGTGGTATATATTGCCACATGTCTAAGTTGTCCTACGTTTTACATAGGGAAAACTATTAGAAAATTAAGACTTAGGATTTTGGAGCACACAAGAGACATAAAGAACAACAAAAAAAAAAAAAAAACATTAATGCTCTTTTTGTACACAGTCAGAGTTGCATTAATTTCAAATTTTTTTTATTTTTTTGTAGTGGATAGGATTCCACAAAATGAGAAAGGTGATGATGCTAAGACCTTATTGGAGGTAAAGGAGTGTTTGTGGCAGCTTAGATTGGATGTATCTAGGTCACCAGGGATCAAGGATCACATCTCACTGTCCAGTATTTTAAAACACAGGTCCTATTGTGTCTAACATGAAACAATTTACACAAAATTACTGACTACACAATTCATACATTAATTCATGTGTACTATGCATTATAAAATTTATAAAATGTACAATAGACTAGTTTTTAAAATCACAATTATTGTTTTTTTCTTAAGCAGGGGTGTTTTACATAGTATGGTAGTGTAAGGCATTTTATTGTATAGTATGAGATAGTATTGTTTAGAGTAACATCGAATTTTATTGCCTATCTTCTTGTTTCTTTGAACATTTTTAATTTTATTTTGAAATTCTAAATAATTAATTGTTTAGCATTCTTGACTGGTTTCAAGATGGAGGCGTGTGCATGAATTGACTTTTAAGAACTGGAACTTGCATTTCACTTCTTACTCTGATGATGCCCAAGTTGATGGATGGGTGAAAGTGCTAAGTGAAATCTAATTTTGTATCTGCTTGGATACTGTTCTTTGGTCTTGTCAAATAAAGCCTTTGACTGTTGTTGGAGCCGGTTTGGTTTATATCTTATCAGCTTACCCAAACTAATGACTGGTGTCAAAAGCATGGCCTCAAACTGAATACCAAGAAATGCATTATTATCCCCTTTGGGGAAAATGTTATCCCCACTAATTATCACATTAATAACAATGTACTTAGCATGCAATTAGTCATGATGGACTTTGGCACCCAGGTTGATAGCAACCTGACTTTTGACCACCAAGTTGTCTCCATTGTATGGAAGGCTTTCTACATAGCCCACCTCATAAATAAGGGTATTTCATCCAGGAACAAGGAAGTAATAATATCAAATACTCCTTCCTTATCAGACCCATTATTGAGTACAATGCCCCCTTTGCCATGTACCTTGCCAAGCACATGCAGCAGCTGAAGAGATCACAGAGGTTCCTGACCAGGAAAATCCAGGGTCTCAAACACCTATCCTATACAGATAGGCTAAAAGTCCTGTCCCTTTACTCAGTCTCATACAGTCTCCTCATAGGTGACCTGTGTCTAGCATACAAAGCCATCTCAGAACCCACCTTGATGGAGTTGCTGCATATCCGTAAGTCAAACTCCACTCATGCAATGTGCACTCAAGGCCTCAACCCAGTCTGTGACATTAATAGAACTTGTTGGTGGGATAGATTTGTGTCCCAAAGACTCCCCCATCTGTGGAACAGTCTCTCTCCATGTCAAGCAGAGCACCTCTGTAGCCCTCTTTAAGAGGAACCTGGAAGAAAAGATGGGAAACAGAAAATACACCCCTGGCATCCCACCTGAGTCCCTGCTGGACAGGGGAGACAGGTGGTGACTTTGAGGGAACATGGGAAAAATTATTGGCTAGGCTTATAAGGGCCTCTGGGCTAATAGCCTAGTATCAACCTATGAACATTTCAGAGGACAAGACTGCACCAAATGCATTATAGTCACCTGAAAAAAGTTTTCATCTGTTTCATGTAATGGAGATAACCCTCTACACTTCTCTACATTACCTCAGATCGAGTTTGCAATCAGACAGGAGAAGACACTCTAATAGAAAGCTTGTCCAAGGCATCCCTAACAATAAGAACCCAGGATAGGATGTCGCTCCACCAGAAGTCTAAATGAGGGGGTAGGCGGTAGGGATGCAAGAATAGATGAAGATCGACAACACAGATGGAACATTATGGTAAGACATAACTTCTTTACTTGATGTTGTCAATCTTCATCTATTCTTGACTTGTGGGACAGAGTCCCCAGCTACCATAGATCCTGGGTGGCCTTATGGAAGAACATTCCGGAGAACCATAGAACCAAAGGAGACTTTCCCCCTGGAGACCATATCCAATTTGTAACGAGTAATAAAAGTATGAGGTTAAGCCCACGTTGCAGCTGCGCAAATTTCTGACATGGAAGCTTTAGAATGAAAAACAGTTGAAGTTGCCACAGATCTGGTAGAATGTACCTTCACCGGCATAGGGAGTTTCAGCTTTTGTTTTGTGTAAATGAAAGATATATGATCCCTTAACCATCCGGACAGAATCACCCTAGACACAGGTTTGCCCAAAGTTGCACTTGCAAAGGATACAAATAACCGTTCTGATTGTCTAAATTGCTTAGTTCTATCCAGACAGAAATGCAATTGTCAATGCACATCCAGAGGGTGCAGGCAGTACTCACCTTTATTAAATAAATTTGGGAAAAATACAGGCAAGTCTATGGACTGATTGATACTGGTCTCTGAAATCATTTTAGGAAGGAAGGTTGGGTTTGTTCTGAGTGACACTCTGTCTTTATGGAAAACTAAATAAGGTGCTTTAGAACACAGAGCCTGTAATTTGGAGACTTATCTCACCAAAGTGACAGCTATGAGAAGCAGTGTGTTCCAAGAAAGGAATTTTAAGTCACAGGTAGCTGCAAGTTCAAACTGAGGTGAAGTGATTGTAATACAACAGTCAAGTCCCTTCATGGTAGCAGATCTTTGAAAGAGGGCTTCAAATGGATGGCACCTTTAAGAAAAACCTTACAACGCCTGTGAGGGATTAAAGGCTGGTCCCCAATACCATTATAAAAATTTGAAATAGCTGCTAAGATAACCTTGATTGTAGAAGCAGAAACTCCTTTACCAAAGATGGCAGTTAGAAATTATAGAACTTTTTCTACTGGCACTGTAAAGGGATCCAGACCATTACCAGAAGCCCAAATAGAAAATCTCTTCCATTTACTGAAGTACAGACTCCTGGTGGATAATTTATGGGATGCCAACAAAATGTGTCATGCGGGGTAAGGAATATCATTATGCCTGGTGACTAACAGAATTGGAGAAACCAAGCAGTTAGCTTAAGAGTCTGTAGATTTGGGTGCACTAGTCCTTGGGGTGGGACAGAAGGTCTGGAACTGGGTCCAGAATCCATGGGCAGTGAAATAGATGAAGCCAGAGGAAGGGAAACCATATCTATCGAGGCCAATAAGGAGCAATGAGGATCACTTTGCTTCTTAACCGAGCTGTTTTCTTGAGAAAAAGAGGGATCAGTGGGAAGGGGAAAAGGCATAAAAGAGACCTGGGGGCCAACTGTGAAGAAGAGAATCTCTGGGGGACTCCCCCTGAGGGGGAATTAGGGCAAAGTAGCATCTGCACTTGCTGTTCAGGGGTGAAGCAAACAGGTAGCAGCAAGGCTGGTCCCAGAGAAGAAAAATCTTCTTCGCTACTCTGGAGTTCAGCGATCACTCGTGAGGCATGAGGATGCATCTGCTCAGTTTGTCCAAAATCACGTTTGAATTCCCCGGGATGTGCGTTGCTATCCGAAAGTGGTTGGAAGTTACGGCCCACTGTCACACTTGGAGGGCTTCTCGACACAGTGGGTAGGACTCAGTTCCCCCCTGTTTGTTGATGTACCAGACTACTGACTTGTTGCCTAACAGGTATCATCTCCTGAGGTAAGGCAGAGTGAAATACTTGCAACACCAAAAGCACTGCCCTTAGCTCTAGAACACTGATATGCAGATTGGCCTTAGAAGGGGGACCAAGTGCTTTGGACTGTCTTCCTGAGATAATGCCGCCCACCCCATCTGGAAAGCATCCGTGGTCACTATGACTTTGAGCTGTGGGGGGAACAAAGGGCCAGCCTAGAAGAATCTCCTCAGACTGTACCCACCAGGCTAGGTTGTTTTTGCATTGGCTGGATATAAAAATTAAATGATTCATGAGGTGGGTTAGAATAGACCACTGGTTTGCAAGTAACCATTGGAGAAGTTTCATATGAAATCTTGCCATTGGAACTAATGTGATAGCTGCTGCCATGCAGCCCAATGCTTGCAGAATCTGCTAAGCTTGTATTTTGTTTGAGTGAAGAAGGGGATGAACCTGCACTTATTTTCTGCAACCTGATTAGGAGACGTGATGCAATACAAGACACAGTACTGAGGTGAGCTTTGATGAATTCCATGTCCTGAGAAGAGTTAGTTGAGATTTCACAGGATTGACTATGATGCCCAACTGTTGGGATAGTTCCAGAATGAAGTCCATAGTTTGTCGTAGTAGATGCCTGGTGGGAACGGTGAGGAGCCAGTCATCTAGGTAAGGAAACACTCAGAATCCATGCAGCCTCAAATGTGCTGTCAGCACTGCCATGCATTTGGTCAATACCCTAGGGGCTGTGGTGAGACCAAAGGGCAGCACTCTGAATTGGAAATAACTGGCTCCTAGTCAGAAGTAGAGAAACTTTCTTGAGCGCTTGTCCTTTATGTGGTAATATGCATCTTGAAAGTTGATACAGCACATCCAATCATCTTTCTCTGACTGAACCGTGACCATCCAGAATTTTGACTGTTAGACAAATTTGTTCGGAATACTGAAATCCAGTATTGGTCTCCAGTCCCATTTTCTTTGGCATGAAAAAGAATCTTTAGTTAAACCCAGATCCTAATTGGTCTGGTGGAACTTCTAGGATGACTCTTTTTTTCTAGCAGCTTTTGTATTTCTAATGCTGCTTGAACTCTCTGACTGGGTGGAACATCGGGGAGTCTTGTACGGGTTCTTGGCTGAAGAGTGAAGGGAATTAAATAACCTCTGGAAATGATCCTTACACTCAGGCATCGGTGGTTATGCATCACCAGGCATTCGGGTACAAAATCTTTCTCTGACTGCTTCTAGAGAAAAGCAATCAGGCCCCCTTTCAGGAGCACTGGTAGGGTTGACCAGAGAAAGGCTTCCTGCCTCTGGGATGGCATCTTCCAATGTAACTCCCACCTCTGCCCCAAGGGGAGTCCGAACCACGTGTCCTGGAAAAGTTTCTGGAACTTTTTGAACCACATTTTACCACTCCTTTGATTCCTGGAGTAAGATTGTTGAGTGGTGGAAAAATGCATGCCCACAGCAGACAAAGTCTTTCCATCTTTTTCGCACCTGGACAGAGTTTCCTTTACTTTGGGTCCAAACAAAGAGGATCCGTCAGGAGCATTGATGAAGGAAGACTTGAATGGTTCCCCAAACTTGCTCAGGCACATCCAAATGTGTTGCTGAATAGTAACACCTGAAACTACTGACCTGGCTGCCCCTTCAGCTGCATGGACTATGAGCCTCATGGACGAATTAAAAATAGACTCCAGGGTAGCTAACTGACAGGCCACTTTTTCTTGGACCCCTCCAGCGACTGCTCCCACCGGAGTATCTGAAAGCTCCCTGACCAGATCCCTTCGAAGTCTAGTAAAGTGTGCCAAGAAATTCAAGAACCTGATGGAAAAGGTCGATGATGCATAGACCCACTTCCCAAATCTGTCCATTGCCCTAGACTCTCTGTTAGGGGGATGTACAGTAGAACTTTCCTCAGGTAGTTCTTTCTTGGTGGCAGCTGCTATCACCATGACATCAACTACTAAGCCTTTCTCCCAATGTGGATGGTCTTCAGGAGCAGAAAGAATCTTGTCAGGTCTCCGGGGGACTGGTTCTACAGAGTCAGGAGCCTTCCAAGCCTGCTGAGCGATCAGCTTTATTAGGTCATCAGTGGGTGGGGTCACCCAGGAGGTAGACGGGTGAGCACCAAAGGTCTGCAAGTACACAGATTCCTCACAGAAAGGGTCTTTGGACTTCCAATCATCTCTCTGTTTTAGGATCTCAAGAATGTCTCCGAAAGAGATATCTTCCATGGGTGACCATGGAGAACCCTCCCCCTCATCAAAATCTGTGTCCTCTGTGATGGATTCTTCAGGAGAATCAAGGTGTTTTCTCTTACACAGTCACTTCTGAGGAGGCTCTTCAATGAAAACATCTGAGGAGGACTCGGAGGATGGTATGCCTTAAGCAGGCAAGTCTTATGACCTTGGGGCTTGCTGTCCAAGGGTCAAGGTTGGCGGCAGAACTGAAAAACCTGGGGTCACAGGGGAAGACTCTGGTAACACAGGAGCCACCTGAGATGAGGCAGTGGCCAAAACTCTTTCCATGGCCTGAAAGGCAGGGCCCCCCTGAGGAGGGATAGGAGCCTGGAATTGAGACAAACTCAGAACCGGAGTCAAATCCCACCCCGAGAGATCCACCTGACAGATCAGAACCAAGGATGGGTCCTCTGCTGGTGCAGCCGGAAGAGGTACGGATGGCTCCATAGAAAAACTCAGTGCTGGCTCGAACCCCCCAGGCCCGATGGTGAAGATATGGTCCTGCAACCCTGATGTTGCTGAAGGCACCAAGGCAGCCAGAGCCAGACTCGATGTCGAAGACAAAAAGGTTGCCAACCCCAAGCCATCGGAACCTAGGAATTTGGAATTGAGAGCTCTGAAGCCTGCATAGAGGTCAGAGGAAGAGATTGAGAAGGGATTGAAGGTGAAAAAACCCTGCACCAGAAGGGAGAGGGAGGCTGAGGAGATGACAGGAGACCCCTGACTGTCAGGATGTGACCCACCAACCTAACAATATCACATTCAGAGAGACTTCTGGTGGAGTGAATGGACAACCCAGAAGGAGAGTCAGGTCATTCTAGGAAAGGGCTAGGGAGCTGGTCCAAGGAGGAAGATTAAGTAGACCTGGGTTGAGTAGATACAACCGACTTCGGCACAGTCTACAGTATCATAGGGGAAAAATCAGCACCGACATAGCAGTAGTGACAACTGCCACCTGTGTCGGAGCTGTAGTTCTAGTAGGAACAGTGGTAGTTGAATGAGTGTTGTGGCCAGTGATTTTCATTGATGAAGACTCAGACCGTTCCGAAAGCTTTGGAACTTTAGCTTTCTGTTCCATAGAGGAACCTTCAGATGCATGTTTGCGTTTCTCAACAATCGGTGCCGAGGGGGACGTCGGAACTGAACAGGAGGATTTTGATCTAGAGGCTGGAGGAGACTGGTCGGCTTTGGACAAGGCTTCCTTGAAAGGGGCTTTAAGGAGCCCTTTGAGAATGAGTTTGTTTTTAATCTCTGCCAGAGTTCTATTACTGAAACCCTGGCAGATGGAACAGTCAATACTCAGGTGAGGCACACTCAAACAATAAAAGCAACTCAGAGTTAGGTATTTTCCTGCCACACTCTGAGACCGTTTAAAGCCCATAGTGGAGCTTTTAGGCTTTTTTGCTATAGTCCTGAATAAAATGGTCAGAAAGGCAGAGAAGGAAATAAAGAAAGAATTAGGGGAAAAAAGAAACTCAGTCACACCTTAACATGAAAATCTACCAACAACGGTAGAAAGCTTATAACAATAAAAAGAGAAAGTAAGGGGAGTGGGGGAAACTACCAACAATGGTAGAGGGATAAATATACCAACAGTAAGGGAAACAACACAATCACTAAGGGTAGACCAAAGAATTTTTAAATGGAGAGTAAAAGTTTTTAGAAATTACTTATAGAAAAGGCAAATATAATTTTTTTTACTTGGCTATGAGAGAGGAGTCGGCTGACTCATCTTGTAAGAGCGGCAAATAAGATTTGAGGTAATGTAGAGACGTACTGTGGGTAGACTTGCAGCTCCAGAGATTTTTTGGCTGACACAAGCTACATATCAGCTGGATCAGTTCCGAGGATCAGAACTGTAACCCGCAAGTCAAGAATAGATGAAGACTGACAACAACAGATCATATATTAGGCACATGCTTAACAGTATTCTGCTCCATCTTTAAGCATACCCAAAGCTCCTATCCTCTATTCCCAACACCCCTAACATTAACAATTTTTAATACAGTATGACATTCTTTTTCAAGTTTTCCAAATATGTCCAATATCAGTAGTTTCATGATTCACAGTACAAATTGCAACAAATTATATTTTTAAAACACACATAACAGCTATAACAATCATTCCAATGACTGAATACTTTTGTATCATAAAATTTTGTCAGAAATCATCCAGTTCCTTATTTTCAAAATCAAGATTCTCAAAAGGATCAATGCCCAAATGTATAATCACCTGAACTGTTAAATAAAAAGTCCTTGAGGCTTTATTATTTGGTCCCAGAGTGCATATTTGTCTGAAGAACTTCCATCCACTCAATAAATATAAAAAAATGGAGCAATTCCAGGAATCATAGGTTGCTCCAGAGTCTTTGTAGCTGAACTTATTGCTTGACTATAGGTTTTAACCTGACTAAAGTCGGTCACACCTATTTTGGCAGTCATACCATCTGTCTACTTTTCTCCCATCACATTATCATGCAGAAAATCCTAATCTCCCACTGGCATAAGTACACACTCATCAGGAAGAGCCTTTCATCTAACTCTCTCCATTACAAGCATAGTTTTGGACTGGACTACTCAGTAGGTAGCATTGTTTTCTCATTTTAATTCAAATCTAAATGGTGCCAGGTGATAGAGCTTACATCTCCATTAGATACTTTTTCTGCCAGGGGTGTCCAACAGGTGGCCCCAGGGCATTTTATCTGACCCTCGGCATGTCCTGCAACAAACTGTTTTGAATGGACAGATACATATTGGACATGGTAATGTAGCTCCCCAAACCATGCCAAATATGGTAAGTGCCCCATGTGCCAAAAACGTTGGACAGCCTTATTTTCTGCATTCTCCTCTGAACATTTCCAAAGATAGAACTTCTACCTCTGCCATGATTTATTGCTCCCTCCCCTACAATGACAATAACAGCAGGAAACGTTTCCCAGTGTCCTGGTCAAAATTCCCTTAGTCAGTATAAATAAAGCCTTTGGGCTCTGTGAATACATGCCAAAAGCCCAGTGGGACTAATTAGGTCAACAAAATAAGTAAATAAAACAATTAGTTATGGAGGGTCAGGATATTAACACTGTTGAAAGAAACAACAACAAAAAAAAAAAAACACTGAAACCATGAAAAGGTAAAAACCTATTTATGAATAAGGATCCGATAGGAGAAAGTAACCACAAAGAGTGGTGGGAGCAGTCATTACTTTCACAAGAAGGTTGAAAGTACCAGGTAGAAAACTGGAAAGAAGTGGGGAAGGGAAGTAGATTATATGGAAGGGAAAGAATGGAAGATACAGAATTTGGATATGCTCTGGACCTACTTTTTTGCACACTTTTTGAATGTGGGATGATATTGGGGGGAGCGATAACCAGATATGAAGCTTACAGAAAGAGAAGTTAATGTAATCATAGACAGAGATGTGAAATGGTTATGTAAAAAAAATAATTTTACATTAGGTAGCAGAAATAAATCAAAGATTTCATAAAGGAAGGAAGGATGGGCGGGTATTTGGAGGCAAAGTCATGTTAAGGCAAAGCAATTTACCTCTTCAAAATAATAGAAGAGGCAAGCTATTAGACCTAGAATGGTTCTTCACGTGAGAACAGATGTCTAGATGACACAGGTAGTGTAGATCATACATCATTGCTGCATAAAATTTTCTGAATTGATATTTGAAAGAGAGTGTTAGGAGTGGAGATGAAATGGCAATACTGGAAGACAGAGGAAAAGAGAAGCTTCAACTGATAGTAAGGCAAGTATGAAAAAAAAAACATAAATAAGAATTATTTATTTTATTTATTTTACATTTGCTCACTGGGATAGTCCGACTGGGCCAGTGGCCCATTTTCAGCGGAGTCCTGAGGGGAAAATCCCCAAGAATACAACAAAGTTTCATAACAGATTAAAAAAGGCTGAAATAGTAATTAAGTCAACAGATATTTCAATATACAGATTAAACAGTAATTCAAAAAAATTAGACATAAAGCATTATAATAGGATTGATAAGTTGATACAGTTACAGTGTATACAGATTTCTACAGTGATACCAATTTTGGTAAATGCAAGTTATGCTTCTTCAGCAGAGTGTTTAAGGTGCAAATTGAGGTAGTAGAAGAGATTTAGTAGAAGATTAATATTAGGTAATATGCAGAGTGGGGATAGAGAAGGAAGTAGGAGAATTCATAAAAGGTATCAGTTAATGCAAGGTAAAGAGAGAGGAGAGATAAAGTTATCCAGGGGTAATACAGGAGCAGAGCTAATTCTTGTTTAGATGTTCTTTAAGAAGGAGTTTGAATTTGGAGGCAGTAGGGGAATTTAAAATATATTGGGGAATGCTGTTCCAAATTTTTGCAATTTGATTTGCAAATAAGGAGTCACCAAAAGTGTAGCAGGATTTCTTATGTTTTATAAGTAATTTACTGGATGAGCAGAGGGCACGGGTTGTGTTGTAAGGTTGTACCAGGTTCATTAGTGCTGGGCAGATTTCTGGTTGGTGTAAGATGTAAGCAATTGTGAGTTGGTTAAAAGCAAGTAGGTTTGGTAGCTCTCACTACTGTAACTGTTTACTGGCTGTACAGTGGTGGGTTCTATTTTGAAGGCTGGCAGCAAAGCAAGCTATTTTAAGGTAGCATAACTCTAATTTGGACAGTTCAGATTTTCTAAGATTAGTGAAGATGGGGGAGGCATACAGTAGAGTGGACAGAAGGTGTGTTCTGGCTATGGCTTGTCTAGTCGAGGGAGTGAGGAAAGTTCTTGACCTATACAGGCAGCCGAGTTTGATATGTACCTTTTTATGGCAAGGGCTATGTGCTTACTACATTTTAGGGCACAGTCTACTGTGACACAAAGTAACTTTGTGGTATCCACTGACTTAATTAAAGTGCCGATGGAGGACAGTAAGTGAAGTGGTGAAGCAGGTTCTGTCATTTTATTACTGGAGAATATCATTAGCTTTGCCTTTTTAGGGTTTTATATGAGTTGTCTTTCTCTGAGGAACAGCTCTTTGTATGAGAAGGTACTCTGGGAGTTAGACAGGAGTTCTGGGATGGAGGGGTCTGTGCAGATAACAGTGGAGTCATCTGTATAACGTATGATAGTTGAATGTGGCGATGCCGAGCTAAGGTTGTTTGTAAAGATAGAGAAAAGTAGAGGCCCAAGAATAGAACCTTGTGGGACTCCTACAGTAATAGGTAGAAGGGCAGAGATTTCATCTTTCCATATACCTACTTGTTGGCAGTCAGATAGACAGCTGTAAAACCAGGTAATGGAAGAAAGTGAGAGGTACATAGATGATAAATCTTCAAGTAGTTTTTGGTGGGATACAGTGTCAAATGCTTTTGACATATCCAAGAAGATGGAAGAGACGAGGTTGTTACTATTTCTATGGTGATTTACGAAGTGTGTAAAACTTAATAGGGGAGTTGTGGTGCTACGTTTTGGTCTAAAGCCATACTGGGATTTGGACAGAAGGTTATTTTTTAGTAGATATATCAGTAGTTGAGTTTGAATACATTTTTCAGGTATTTTGCTAAGGGTGAAAATATGGCAATGGGTCTATAGTTGGATAATTCTGTGGACTGGTCACCCTTATGCAGAGGTATGATATGGGAGATTTTCCAGAGTACTGGTACATATTGTTCAGTAATGGAATGATAGGATGGGTGGGATTTGCTGGATGGGATAAAAACAGTGATTAGTTGAAGACTAATGGTGAGGGTGGGAAGGACTCAGCAGAAGAATTGTAGGTAAGTGGCTGAGGTACAGAAAGTTCTAAGAAAAATATGTAAGGCCCAAGGTAGGGATTCAATAAAAAATCATCTTCAGTTGTCCATTCTAAACTAAAAGTCAAATAAAATGCCAGCTTTCTATCACTCAAACAGCAGCAAGCAATTTTAAATAACATTACAACATGTCAGAGTTTTATCTTTAATAATTTACTTTTGAAATAGGAATAAATTACACAATATGCATATTCCACACATATGAAAACATTTTAATCAATAAACAGTCTAAATTCAAACAGTTGAAGTTACTCTGCAAATAAGTCACTTCACATACTACAGTCTAAACATAAGTTATCAAATATGCAAGTAATTAATACAGGTTCAATACAATTGCTTATAACCAATAAGAATTATTCTGCGTAAACTTAAAAGTAACAAATGTTTTATCTGAATAAAAATAGGTGCAGATAGTCTGTGAAAAAAAGTTTTGTTAGGACCCATAAACAAGTGCTCTGTGCCTACTCAAAAAGTGTCAGGATTTCAGCTATGCCATTAATGTTATGTCACTTTAACATTCAAACATATTCAGTCTAATTATGTCTGTCTAAACCTTTTGGGTTTTGCAAATTACTGTACATACAGTAGCCATGACACCTTTTCCTCCAACTGCATTCCTCCAAGTGAACACATAACTGATGCTTTATCGTCATCTTCCTTATACTCTCACTCTTGGTCTTCTACTAACTCAACAAGTTCAAAATAGTAATTACCCTTTGGTTCCATCTTTAATGATTCCTTGTAGATAAAACTCACTCATCTTCACTCGAAGTCACAGACTGCACCAACAGCACTCTGTCAATCATACACCCTGTTGGACATGATTATCAGCAGTCTACTGGCCTTCTTTGCCCAGTAATATCTCTGAAAAACTGCATCTTTTAATTTTCATATACTTCAAGCATTGAAAGTCTTCATCTCATTTCAAAACTCCATTTAGCCATTAACAATGGTAGCTTCCTCCTCCAAAGTACTCAATCTCTGTATAGTATAAACAATTTAGATACTTATTTTCCACCAACTTACTGTGAAATTCAAATATATACTGCTCCAGTGGTGATATATCATAATACTCATTCACAAATTCACAGGAATTACTGATTATGGGCTAAACTTGTTTGATATACTGATTCAGTAGCCTAAACACAATTACAACTTACTACCTCCATATCCTCATCTAGCCCTGACTTCCATAATTCCACATTTTGCTGATTTTCTTCTTCACTGGTAGAAGGCTCACTACTAACCAAGTGCCTCTGCATTTTTTTCTGTACCTTAACATACATTTTCCAAATACTTTTACTCATTTCTGTTAATCATCCTTATAACCCTAGATCAATTCGCTCAACACAAATTCACACAAAAATTAACTTAAAAAAACAAAAGTTTAAGAAGGGTATGCCCAGCCTCATGAAACTCAGCAAGACACCTCCCATCACAGTAAGTTTTGAAAGTCCCTTTTTACTGACTGAACTGCATTTTATGTTTTGGAGTGTGGTGCCTACAATTCTGGTATCACACGTCAAAGGGATTCATACTTATAATGTAACACATGAGCAGCTTCCCACAACTCTAATGAAGTGTCCAGGTCAAGAAAAAAATCAAAATAATGCTGCAGGTGCTAAAGGGAGAGACAAAAATACTTGGGCCTCTCTGCCCAGTAATGGTTACTACTGTAGGGAGATTATGCTCGCTGTTTCATAAGTTTGTATGCTGGCCAACATTTTACTGGCTTTTTGCTCTTAGGGCATGAAGATGGAAAGGGGAATACTTGTGGGTATATGTAGCAGACAGAATACAAAACAGATACTTTTTTCCTCCAGACATGGAGCACTGAAGCACTCATTTGGAAGAAGAGCAGTGTAAACAGAGACTAACTTTCTTGTTTGCCAGATTCACAACAATACTGCAAAAAATTAGGAAGGGATGCTGTCACCTCAGCCTCCATCTTCAAGCTTTCAGCAGTACAGCTGCTACTTCTGTCAACAGGAAACTCTGGTGTCAAATTCCTGATTCAATAAGCATGATTAAATACATTATAATGTTTGCCAAACAGCTCAGGATACTTACACATAATATAGCGAACAAAACAGATTTCTTGCCCAGCTGTGTAGTAAGGAACACATTCACAGACCACTAATACTTCACTTTGAGCTGAAAAGCAAAAATAACTACCAGGTACATTCTGGATTATAAGTCCAAACCAGAAGTATACTTCATAGCCTTGTACATTTTACTAGTTTTGTACAACAAAATAAGGCAATGAATATCCTCTTACAAGTCAGACTGGTGATATCCAGATAAGGGTTGACTAAGGGCAAAAAACAAGTAATGACTTTACACTAACTGCACTGTAATATACCCTAGTGTCTAAAGTATATTATTTCAGTCAACAGGCAACAACTTGCAGTCCCATGTTCAAGTCAACAACTACTACCTATATTCTGTGTGTTAATGCGAAATTACAGAATGTAGGTGCTTAAGCAAGTGTAGCAACTAATTGCAGGTGCTTAGACTGCACAGTAATAGGACAGCCCTATTAGTATGATCAAAAAATGAAATAGTTGACCACTGCACAAATTTATAGATTCACAAATTCATAATATATATAAAACAGAGTTATTCTTTAACAATATCCACCCTTATTATGCACCTCTTGCTACCAGAAGAGAAAAACAATTCAACACAGGGATGAATTTATGGGCCTCCATCTAATTATCAAGGTTTGCCTTACAGTAAGGGTATCACTCTACCTTTATGTAACATATTCCAGAGATGGGTGAGGCACTGACTAATAAACATCTCTCCAGCATGCCTTATTTGTTTCTTGACAGAAATTCAAGTCTTTAGTAAGGGATATTTATGGAGCCATTTGTTCTGTAATGGTGTGGGGGATCAAAGAGGACCGAGTCATTACTAATGCAGAATACTAGACATAAATCACCATGCAGGAGTATACATAAGATAAGCTATAGGGTCATAATTTCAATCCTGTCTTGGTAACTGAAGGTCTTTAATTTGGTGATCTTTTTTAGTTAGGAAACTCTGGATATTTGTAGGTGTGTGATGCATTTGGATAGCTGTATAGAAAAAAAAAAAAAAAAAGAGTCATTATATTCTATAACTGGTCTGATCAGGGTAGAGTAATGAAGAAATTTGGTTTCTTTATCTTGGATGAGAAACCTTTATTTATTAATTGGGATAGGCAGAAGGATTACCTGACTACTGTTGTTACATGGTTGTCAAAAGATAGGAAGTTGTCATCAAGAGTGCTGAGATCTCAGTTAAGATTATTTAGAATAGTAACAAAGGTCTTGGCTTGATCCAGGTACACTGTAGGAACTGCGTGGCTGCTATCGACTTTTCAAAGAAACAGACATGATCTCCTTTTGACAAAACCATGCTGTTGCAGGTTTAGGGATTTTTTTAATCTCAGAGCTTATGAAATCAGACATAAAGAAGTACACTGCATGGCAGTGCAAATTACGCTTATTAGGCTGATGGATCTGTACTTCCTGGGAACTGAGGTAGGACCTCTTCATGGAGAGGCATAACATTTTTTATATCTCAGAAGCTTACTCTAGGGCTTTGCTTAAGCTGAACAGTTTTAGGAAGGGTTCAGAAAATGTGTGTCTGGTACTGTTGGTTAAGCAGTCAGGCATATTGACGAGGACCAGAGAGGTGGTATTTTAAGCTTGAAGAATGCAGTTAAGACATGTTCCATAAAACTGTTAGGGGAAGGAAGGGAATCAGGGAGTTTATGGAACTTAACTGTTTCTGGCAGAGGTGTAGCTAGGTCAAATGGCATCCTGGACAATCCCCCCAAATGGTGCTCTCTCTCCTCATAGAATTGCAGAAATAAGGACCAAAAAGAACAAGTCCTGTGGGCAAAGAGTTATTATATTTCTATATAATTGCTCTTTTATCTGTCTGAAAAACTGAAGCAAGGGGATATACTAGTTTCATGATACAGTTCCTAACACACACATACACGAACTGCAAGCAAAGCACTTAAATGACTGCAATCTCAGTCACAGTTGCATAAGTGACTAGACTACAGTCATGTCCAGCTGCCCAACAAAAGGGATTGAATCACTGATATGTAGAGACCAACTGGAATATCTTCAGCAGTGCTGACTGTATCCCTAACAGCTTGCATCTGAGGAAGCCTTCTCCTTCCTTTCACGCTAGCTGTGGCTTTGGTTTCTGATGCCAAGTTGGCAGAAATGTATCCACAAGGATATTAAGCAGTATCTTTAGGGTCAGAGTGTGTCACACCTTTATGAATTAATATTATTTATTAACCATATGATGCAGTTAAAGAAGGATTTAAGACTGTCTTTGACTGTGGATGTTAATTTTAATTTCTCTTTCACTATGATCTTCTTTATTGTAGCTTTCAGATTGTTGCTGAACTTTTTGGCAGTCTTTAATGTGGGGAGAGCTTGATTTGTTATAAGCCTTAATTATTTTCTTCAATCATATGGCTTATTAATGCTGGAATTTCACCAAGATAACTTATTTTTATTTTTCTTGTATATTTAGTGCTGTTTCTGACAGTTTAGATTATGCTATTTCAAACTGTAGTAAAGGTCATTGACATAAGTGAAAGTCGAGGCTATATGGTGGCTTGACATTTTGTATAAGAATTTTGAGAGATCATATAGTTTTAATAAGCTTGATATTTTTAAATTCCTTGAATTCACAGATGCCCATTGTAGTGGACTTAGATGGTACTCTGGCCATGTGTAAAGTGTTGGAGTATATGTGATGGCCTAGCTTGTCTGAGTGCAGAGGATGAATATTACTTGGTAGATCATCTTCTATAGCACGTCACAGAGGCTTGTTAGTACTACATATTATTATTTGGGTCTATATTATTTCAACGAACACTTAAAATTGCGAACGCTGTTTAATCAACCCAATAAAGTTGAAATCCCTAAATCCCGAACACACGGAACAGCAATTTTTTTTTTTACAGGAGAAAAAAATCACTGGGCTGTGTTCAGGACTTTGTCATTACCTCCACTGTAGTGCGATCCTTGAGTTGCTATATTTAAGTATGGGGTGTGGGGGGCATGGGGGACGAAGCCCCCCACTTTATTTTGTGTTTTGATTTATTTTTTTTCTTTTTTAACAGATCAGTGATTTTTTTTTTCCCTGGGAAAAAAAAATCACTGTTCCTTACGTTCGAGATTTAGGGATTTCAACTTTAATGGGTCAATTAAACAGTGTTCGCTATTTTAAGCATTTGCTGAAATAATACAGACCCTATTATTTATGTAAACGGGTCTGTGGGACTGGTTGCCACTATGCAATACGTAGACTTAGTGCTGAACTCTAGCACTGGTGGGGCTGGACCTCTGGGACTACCTACTGAGTTGTGGTACAGACGCTTGGTGCTGAATGTCAGCATTTAAGTGAATGGTCATTTGTGGAACTGGCTGCAATGATATGGAATACAGGTTTGTCACAGTTCTGCCTTGTCAGTTAAGTTTTATAGCTACTCTACAGAGACTTCTTGTAGTGTAGTACTGCAACCAAAAGGCATTGTGTGTGATGTGGCCAACTCATGGGTTATACATTGGGAGGGGGGACGGTACAGTTATCACAATGAGATTCAGTGCTCTGGCATGACCAATATCTTTTACTGAATGGGATGGGAGGCAACATGCTCAAGTGTATACAATTTATTTTTTGGCTAAATCCTTGGTTACACACATAAAATAATGTAATCTTTTACTATTGAAAATAAATCGAGAAAATATTAATTTTACAAAGCTCAGTTTAATGCTGTCTCTCATTGTAAATAACTAAAATGAAAATACAAACATTTCTAAGTCTGCTTTGCCCCTTATTTGGGATAGGCTTCCTATTCTCGTTAAGCAGAGCACTTCCCTGGCCTTGAAATGCAGTTTGGATCAATGGATGGGATATCACATATTCACACATGGGGTAGTGTTTATGTCCCTTATGGACAGGGGCAATCTGTAGCATATGCAAGGTACAGATACAAACCCATGCAACCCTCTTGTCTCTGGTGGCTATCATCAACTAGGGTTGCAATAGCTTTTATGCCATTAGCCTAATAATATCCTATGAACATATGAACTTCTTTACGAAGTAGGGATACACAATGGGAAAGAAAGACATTGAATTCATCACCTGTTAAGGCACATTGAGAATTATGCAAATTTAATTTATTAGACTCTGTGGTAATTTGGCTACCTGCTTCCTCCTGGTACCTCATCTTAGTCTCTGGATCTTTCACGATAACTGAACAGTTTGCTCCCCAAGCCTGGGGATGGCAGCTCACCAATCATTTGGCAAACAGCAGTTTCCATTTAAGCAAGAGAATGAGGAAAGCACATCATGGCACAGTGTGATCCATACTGTTTGCAAAGTTTGTTTCTTGTACATCCCATTGTCCCTCAAAATGACAGATGTGCAGTGGTACGCTGCTGACAAGCATGCATGCAGACCTTCTTATTCATAACCTCACATCAGCTGCACTACACTCTGGTCACCCCCAGAGAATGATGCAGGTGTGACTGATCCTTCTGCTCTTCATAAGGTAGCAAAAGTATCAACAGCTGCTCAAACCTGCACCCACCACCAGCCCTCTGGGTTGCTAAGTTATGACATCAATCACAGGGGACCAGTAGCAGTGTTGGAAGTCTTGCCAGAGTGTCAATGTCATGTAACAGTAATTATGTCTGAGAGATTCAAGTTGTTTAAGCCAGTGTGGTATAATGTTATAGCAAAGCACCCTGCTTAAAAATGTCATGCCTTTAGCCTAATTACTCAGTGTTACATCATTCATTGATAAACAGGAATCTCTCAGCATAAACTGCTCCAATGTTTGCAGGATACAGCTATACTTCCTGAAATGATCTGAAACTAAATAAAGAGCTCTATTTTGTGTTTTTTTTTAATACATGGGCTTTTCTTCCAAAAGATGACCATGATTTTATTATGCCAAACCCTTAACAGTCTCACACTTTCTGCTTAGAAATTTACAATTAAAAGCCAGTGTAATAATAACGATTCCAGTTTTTATAATAAGCTGCCATAGGGTTCTTGAACCATGCACATAAAACAAGAGTGTCACAAAGCTGTTAAACATCAGAGAGGTAAAGATCCAACATCTTGTAAAGCAAGTGATTTTACAAAAAGAATTAGAAAAGAGATGAAAATATGCAGACACGATTGCATTAATTTTCTTTAAAAGGCGTATTTAAGTTTTGGCTTCAACAAGAAGACTCCCTCTAGAGCTGACAATCTAAAATGAAGTCTATATTGAGGATAAACGGACATTTAAAATACGTTCCTATACTGGCTCTTCAGTGTTTGCAATATCAACTTAAGAAGGGGAATTCCTAGTCTTAGTTCCATTGACTCCTTTTGCTTGTCTAATAGAACCAGTGTTAAGGTATAAGCAAATGCACACATATCTTTGTCAAGAAATACTACTGCAATAGACAAACCTTTTTTTTTTTTAATCTAGACAGACTGATAATGAAGGTGCTGTTTTGCAATATAAAATGGGAATAGAGTAAAAATGCCATCCAAGATCTTAAATGAAAGAACACTGAATTCAGAAAACAAAAGCATCTGATAAAAACACAAGATGACCATGGCAATCTGATATGCCAGACAGCTGTAGATGACACTAACATTCATTTGTACACTGTCAATTTATTCTGCAATACTGTTGCGAGAGGCCCACCAGACAAATAACTGTGAAGTAGAAAAAGCTTTCATGGGTCACAGTGCTTGTCGACTGATTTCTCTCCTATCGGTCTATTTATGTCAAGGGGGTGTCTGGATTCCATGGTAACAATCCTTCTTGAAATAAGATTAGTAATACTAACTTTTTAAATAACAAGAGACATGACTGCTAAGCACAGTTAGCACTGCAATGAAACATTTAGGAAACATTAATATATTTAACAATAGCAAAGCATACAACATAAATGGTACAACAAAATGTAATGACATGAGTAATTAATTTTTTCCACTATTTCAGATACTTAGGGCCAGATAACAAAAACAATTCCATTAATCCTGGTAACTTACAAATTTTCACTTATTTTCTGAAAAAAGGAAATACATTTTTAAAAGTTTGGTGAGGCTGACTGTGGATAAAAAATAACAGTGTATCTGAAGATGACTGATCCAAATATTTGAAATGCTGCAAGATTTTCAGTATATCAGGAAATACATTATTATTTCTACAATATTTACAGCAGGGAAAATACTAAAGAAAAATACTACACAGCACCTGACATTAAAGTAATTGAGGTACTGAGGAAATAAAGCCCTACAAATAGATTAATTATCTGTCAACAGAACTACACAGAATTATGTTCTTTTTAACAGCTAAGGATAAGTGAGTGATGCTGAACTGTTCATGTTATTTCCCTCAAGTTTTTAGTTTTATTTGCATTCATCTGCCATATGACCCTGATCCAGTGTAGTGTTAAAGCCCCTGAGTGCAGTTAGAAAAATGAAAAATGACATCCAGTTTTAAAAAAGAAAAGTTGAGAAGCAAAGATTGTGTGCTGAGACAGAAGAATATTTAATTCAATAAAGCTTCAAGTTGTGTGAGGGTTATCCCTAATAACAGTGATCAACACAGACTATGAATTCTGTTTTCTGTTTAGTTTTTCCAAACTGGACAAAGCTCAGTCACATTTTTACCGAACTAAAAATATAATTTATCAAAATTTCAACTTAGTATTATAAAAGCATGGAACTAACGCTCATCATGTTTGGAACATACAAAGATGCAGTTGTTTGCAAATTTTTTATAGGTGTGACATGATCAACACTGAATGACTTAAATACTTCAACACTAAAAAATCACTTGGATAAATAAATAACTTTAAACTGGCACATAACAGGACTTTGCCATGAAATGTTTACTTCAAAATACTGTCAAATTATTTTGCATGAACACAAAATGAGTATGCTATTTAAAATCAAACAAGTTAATACTGATTAATACTGGTTAAAACCTCATCCTGCAGCATATAATGAGATCAAATTAGACAAATATTTCTGTATGTGCAACAGTGTTTAAGCTGTATTCCTTGTTTTCCATTTCTCTTCCGGAAGAGGATATTTAGCCAATAGCTCCACAAGGGTTATATAATGTTAGGCAGCCCATGTTGCGTTCTTCCACTTTAACTTTGAAAAGCGTTCCGTCTGCACACATACAAAGTTTGAAGCGTTCCCAGCTTACATTAAATATCTCTCCTGCAGAAGAACTGGCCAAACGTGCAGTATTAACCATCACAGAGCCATTCAAAATAATGCTGTTCTCCTAAAAAAGAAACAGTAACAACACAGATAGTCATATAATAAATTATGACTGTACAGTTAAAAAAATGTTACCTAAATTATGGGTTAGTAAATAATTCAGAAATGTTGCACATAGTATTTTAGTTAAAAGTACATTAGGGCAAGTTCATTTCTTTTAGTGTGAAGTTATTTAAGAACTGCAAATCTTTTAACACTTTAAAAGTATCTTTGCTGAAGAACTAGAAGGTAAAACAAAATCTTCTTTGTACTTCTGAAATACATATCACAGTGGTCTGAACTTTTTTTTTTTTTTGCCTGTGTTGCTCTCTTTGCCGTGATCCTGATTGCAACTGCATTAAACTGTAAATTGTTTGCTAGACAGAGTATGCATATTGGCCAAAGCAAAAAGCAATGCAAGTATTTTTACGGTATAAACATTTACACAAATACAAATTATAAATTCCTAGAACACAATCACATCTGTGAAGCATCCATCATATTGGTGCTACGCAATATGATGACATGGAAATCTAATTGATGAAAACATCATTATTTTCAGTAAGGGCCCAAATCCACACATCCGCCTGAAAAAAATATTCCCCACTTCTCTCAGCACCCACATAAGGTGTGGTTCTGGCCCAGAATTTGTAATTATTGGCCGTTTGGGAAATCTTCCATCTCTCTAAACTTTCTGATTTGAAAGCCTGCATTTGCACTTGTTTCTGTCCTGTAACTCGTCTAATGCAGATACAGATTCTTAGTTTTAGCACTTAAATTTGCTTATTCATACTCAGCACTTGTTCAGAACTTGTAAGCACTAAATAAGCTACTAATTACTATAGCACTCAATCTTCCTCATTACCTAAAGGAAAACAGTTTTTGTACTTAGTTTTCTCACTGGCGTTGAGAAAAACAGCTCTTGTACTCACTTTCCTCACTTATCTAGAGGAAAATAGTTTTTTTATTCAGGCATGTCCAAGGGTCAGCTCCCAGTGTTCTCCCCTGTCTATCTGATGAATTTGGGCATCTTGAGGCAATGCAGAAATTGTCTCATGTACACAGACAACCCTCTCCTCCTACCACCCAACACTACAACCTGTGAGAGATGCATTTATCTAGCCAAACTGGAGGTAAAGCTCTCACCAACCAAGACTGAACCTGACAGTCATGAGGAGAAGCTAAACATTTGCACCACACCACACTCATCAGATAGTCTCACTACGTCTACACCACCAAAATCCACACACAGAAACTCAAAAACATTCGCTGAGGCTCTCAATAATAATCTGCCTAAGCAACAGAGACCTCCAAAGCAGAAACACAAGCAACCTCCATCCCCCAACACAACCCAAATGACACATAGCCCACAGATTCAGTGTGCCACTCAAACACAGCCAATAAGGCAAAACAACATACCCAACACACTAGTCATAGGTGACTCTATAGTCAGGCACACTGATGTCCCACTCACCAGGCTAAACAAGGAGAAGGTTACTGCCAGCTGCCTGTCGGGTGCCAGGATCCGCCACACAACCCATGCACTCAGGTCACTCCACAACAAGTACAAATATGACTCTTGTCATTGTCCATGTTGGTGTGAATGACCTGAGACGTACCTCCCTGGACTACATGAAAAGAGACATGGAAGAGCTCTGCGATCTTGTAGCCCAGGCAGGTATGACCCTAGCCCTGAGTAGCATTCTGCCATCGCCCAGAATGATTGATTTCAACAATTGGCTAAGCTTCTGGTGTCATTCAAAGGGGATCTAGTATCTGTCTACTTGGGATGACATGGTCGACAGACCACGATGCTTTGCCACAGATAGCCTGCACCTGTCCCCCCTAGAATTTCAGATACTGGCTAAGGCTCTTGCTGCCCCTATAGTGCCTTTTTTAGGCAGGGTTCAAGTAACAAATTCACCACCATAACAGGAACAGGTAAGCAAAAACGGAGGGTAATGCTACTCAATGCTAGAAGTCTAAATTTCAAAATGCACTCACTCGAGGCACTCCTTAAAATGGAGAACATCGATATCTGTGCAGTGACCGAGACCTGGTTCAAGGCTCCAGAGAGCACCCCTGCACTACCAGGCAATAACTCATACCACACTTTTTGGCCATCTAACCTGGACCGAAACACCAAAGGTGGGGGTGTGTCCATATTCACTAAGCATATCCACACCTCCAGGCTAGTTGCTCAGCATAATGCAGCCGAGGTTATCCAAGTGCAACTAACTCTTGGCAAAACTGCAATCCAAATTGTAGCTTGCTACAGATCCCCCACCATGCCCCAGGATTCCCACTCCTCTTTTCTTGATGTACTGGAAAATATTAGGGTTCAACCAAACACCCTAATAATGGGTGACTTCAACTACCCCACCATTAACTGGGAAAACTACTCATGTACTAACTCCTTAGCACAACGCTTTCTGGAATTCATAAACTCCAATGCCCTAGATCAACTTATCCACACCCCCACCAGGGGCAACAATATCCTAGACCTAGTCATTACCAACATGAGTGACCGGAGTTCCACACCTGAAGTCAACTCCTCGTTGGTCCGATCCGACCATAAGCTAATCACCCTCGATATCCACATCTCACCCCCAACCCCCATTAAGGAAACCACAGTAAGAAATTTCTCCAAAGCCAACTTCATGCTTCTTAAGACAGAAGTAGTGAACTTCATGACACCCATGCAGATGGACAATACAGTTACAACTGCTGAATCCTACACAAATGCGCTCTATAAGCACCTACATGAGTGCATGGATCGAGATATCCCAAACAGAACCAAGACGCTATCCTCCAAAAAAAGGAAGCCAATCTGGTGGTCCCCTGCCATAAACAAACTGTACAACAGAAGGAAGAAACTGTTGCAAAAGAGAGTAAAATCCCATGAGTGGAGGAGCTCCCTGGTCAGCTTCAGTAAGAAGCTGAGATCCCTTATAAGATCCTCCAAAGCTAGCTACGAAAATAAAATTGGCACTAATTCCAAGGACAACCACAAAGCATTCTATAGCTATGTCAAGAATATCAATGGCAACAACCAGATCTGCTCTGAGTTACAGCACAAAGGCATGAAAATGACAGAACCAACTGATATTGCCAACATCCTGGCAGATAGGTTCAGTGCTAACTTTACCCCCCCCCCCACCCCCTAAAGGGCCCATATCTATACAGGAAGAATGCAGAGTACCTGTAATCACAACTACGCAGGTGAAAGCTGCAGTCTCTAAAGCCAAAAACACAGCATCCATGCGACCAGACAACATCCCAGGCTGCGTTTTACACGAACTTCAGAATTAACTGGCTCCCCACTTAAGCACCATGTTCAATAATAGCCTCGCATCAGGCTTTGTGCCCACTGAATGGTGCACAGTAACAGTTATCCCACTCCACAAAGGGGGAGCCACCACTGATCCCGGGAACTATAGACCTATTAGCCTGACGAGCCTGGTCTGCAAAGCCATGGAACGTATCATCATGGAACTCATAAACAAAGACATTGGTAACCTCCAAACTCTGGATCCCACCCAGTTCAGGTTTGTGAAAGGCAGATCATGCCTTCTGAACCTGATCAACTTCTTTGAGGCAGTCACCAAAGCCGTAGATGAGGGTAAAGTGGTTCACACAGCCTATCTTGACCTCGCCAAGGCTTTCAACACCATCCCCCATTCTGGAATTATAGCTAAACTCAATAAACTATGCATAAATCCCTACGTCACAAGACGGGTTGCCAACTGGCTCACTGACAGAACCCACACTGTAAAAGTTGCAGACTCCAAATCTGACCTCAAACCAGTGACAAGTATAGTACCACAGGGTTCCGTCCTGGGACCGCTCCTGTTTGGTATCTACTTCTATGAAGTACAGGCTAACACAGAAGGCCTCTGGCTAACAAAGTTCACAGATGACTGCAAACTAGGAGCCATAGTCATGTCCCCGAAGGATGTGAACATCCTACAGAAGGGCCTCTCTGAGACAGATGCCTGGTGTCAGAGCCATGGCCTCAAGCTCAATGCCAAAAAGTGCAGTGTCGTCCCCTTTGGTAAAAACTCTGTACCCATGAACTACCACATAGGCAGCAATCTACTTAACACCGAATGCGTGATAAGAGACCTTGGGACCCAGGTGGACAGTAGTCTCTCCTTTGATAGTCACATCGCCACAGCAGTCAGGAAGTCCTTCTACATGGCACACCTCATCATAAAAGGGTTCTCGTCCAGGAAAAAATAGGACATCGTTACCCTCTACTCATCACTCATTAGACCCATTATAGAATACAACGCCCCTTTTGGAATGTACCTCACAATACATCTGCAGCAGCTGGAAAGGCCACAGAAGTACCTCACAAAGAGGATTACTGGACTCAAACAGATGCCCTACACTGACCACCTCAAAAAACTCCAGCTTTACTCTGTAGCATATCACCTACTCAGAGGTGATCTCTGCCTAACATATAAAGCTATGTCAAACCCAGAGCTATTGGACATGCTACACCTAAAGAAATCCCAATCCCTCCGAGCTACACGCTCTAGGGACCTAAACATTGTCACCACAATAAACAGGACATGCTGGAGGGATAGATTCCTTTCCCAGAGACTTCCCATACTCTGGAACAGGCTACCCATCTATGTCAAGTAAAGTTCTTCATTAGCACTCTTCAAGAAAAATCTTGATGAGTGTATGGGAAATAGGAAATACACCCGGGGATCACTTCTGTGTCTCTGCTCGTCCGTGGCACAGGAAAATAACTTTCTTGGGTGGCGTAAGCCGGGGAACCTTGTTGGCTAGGCTTGCATAGGCCCTTGGGCCGATAGCCTAGTACCTACCTATGAACCTAAGTAAGCTGTTTCTGAGGTAATTTACACAATCTGAGGAGGACATTTTAATTTGGGCAAAAAAACAAGCATCTTTTTTCAACCACTCTACCAAAAGAAAGCATAGAATATTCTACCTCGCCTTTGCCTTCTAGTACTCCAGAGTAACTTCCTCTGGCTACATCAAAAAGTGCTGTATTAATATCCTAGCAATAATACATACTGAAAAAAAATTGAATGTTTCACTAATGGTGTTTTCATGCTAATAACAGTCAAAAGAAATGGAATGTTACAATTCTATTTCTTTTCTGATATCTCATGTTATGCTGGTATTAGAATGTATTTTTTTTTTGTTTTTGTTTAATGTGTTAAATAAAATGAGGAAGTAAAGGAACTGCTTTAATGACATAATTAACTCAGTTATATTTTTGTCATTGCATTAATTAGAACACCCAGTGTCTCAGAAACCTTAGTATAACAAACAGTTTGTGATAATGACGTGAACCCCCCCACAAAAAAAATAAAGGTACTTATGTATTATCACAACCAAATTTTTGCGGCAATGCTGGCTGCTTCTTTTTAGGTCAAGTCGTAGCAGTACAGTGTTATGAAAGTTAGACACATGTTTCTGTAATGTTTTAGTAGTTTTACGAAGGTTTATCATTGAAACGGCTGAAAAAACTGAAGTCAGAAAAGTAAGGTTTGAAAAATAGGTTTCCCCTTTACCGCCAGCATCTCTTGTCAGTTTAAGCAAGTCCCATTCCACTTTCAAGGCGTTCCTTTGACATGCTGCCAGTCGGTGAAGGAAAGAGATCTGTTTTCAAAACCTTTACTATTCTTTTCACAGCCGATTCAATGGTAGACCTACCCAAAGACTACAAAAACACTACAGAAAATAATAGCAAGTACCTAATCTGCTGTTTAAACTCCGCTTGTGCGCAATATCATCTGCTTAACTGCCACACTCCTTTCAGAACCAACAGGCATACACACATCACCACTGTGATCACAGAAATCATGGCTTGAGGTGTTTAAAGGACGCTTCCCACAAATCTTAAAAATGATAAGTCCTAGCATTTTTTAAAACCACCACTGATATCCCGGCAGATTTTCTGACAGTGTACCCTTCCATATTACACTTCAGTGATGCAGTTTCAGTAGAAATCAGCAAAGTTAAAAGACGATGCAAAATCTGTAAATAAATAAATAAAAAAGGTAAAAAAAACCCCACAATTCTGTGATTTGTCATACCAAAGTGTCACTAACCATGATGCAGATAAAGCACTTAGATTTGCACTAATCTTTCTTTTCACAGCAAACTTCCTGCTCCTTGGGAGTCAACAGACATAATAGGTTGTGGTTCTTCTAATCTAATGAAACTCTATTCTTGCCAAAAAGGAAGATAAAGAATAAAACAGAATATACACGACTAATAGTACTTCAAAGGTAAAAGAGTTACAGCATACCAAATAAAAAGAAAATGGAATACTGGTTAATAAATCTGCACCCGTTACAAAAACTGTTGAAATCTAAAGGCATGATAAATTTTTAAACAGCTGTGCAGCACTTTTAAACTTAGGATGAGAGCCTCATGCAGTTCTCTCATGTACCACTGAAACAGATAGCAACTTTTACAGGCATAGCTAATCACAAAATCAATGGTGAAATTAAGGCAAGACAAAAAATAAAATGGCGGTTAAAGTTAGGATCCTCAGTATAGCTGCTCTGACTCTGTTCTTGGGTGTTAGCTTTGGCTGACAGTACTTGCTGAAGCTACGTAGCTGTGTAATGAAGATCACATCATCTCAACATACATCTGCTATGAGAGACAGAACTCCTGCCCACTTACTGAGGGAAAGGGCAAGAAAGTTAGCTGCCCCGCCATGAAGAGGCCACATGCAGTATTCCAAAGTGGCTTCCCCTTTGTCTTGTAGCAGAACACATGCAATAATCCAATGCATGGTGTTAGAAAAATATGTATTTAAATATATGTGAAATGCTAGTTTAGAAGCAAGGTAGTTTATAATGCATTTTATTCTATTAATCATATAACAGAAGGGATAAATTCATGTGTAAATGCAAGTAGCTTCTGAAACTGCAGTGTGCTTTGACCCCTGACCCTGGCAGCTGCCAGCTCAGCAAGCTTAATGTTTATGCTTTTCATAAGTTATTATCTGCTAGGTCAGGAAATTAAATGTGTAAATCTTCCGCTCCTTCCTGATGAGATAACTTGTCCTTGTAAATAATGAAATCTTCTCTTCCTGCATGAAGTAACTTGTCCTTGTGAGATAAAAACACAGCTGGTAAAGAAAGTGAAACAGTGAACAAATATATATGTTAAAGACTGAATCTGCTATTGTATTCGAACTGATATGAAACCTTGAATAAGTAACTTTACAGAAAGAAATTATGACTGACCAGCTGGATAGCAAGGCCGTATTGTATCTAGAGGAAAATTTTTTTAAAACATACTGCATCAGCAGATTAAAAGAATAGAGGCTTATAAGCTAAAGTGATGTAGATGCCCCATGACATATCACGTCAGTAAGGTGGGCATAGCTTAAATGTTAAACCTGTATAAAATTGTGTGCTTCCTGTTTCATGTCAGACAGAATTCTGTACTTGTATGTTTTTTTTTCTCCTGGTGTACACTAGTAAACTTTTGAATCTGAACCTCCTGTGTATTGAATTATTAATTTTATTTAACAGTTTGGTCCTTTCGAGATGGAATTCCCTTAGTAAGCTGCAGATCAGAGCGTATTGGTGGTCGAATACTGCGCAGGAGAAGTTACCGAAATGGTTCTTCTTGAGTGAAAAGACCTCCGACTGAATTGTCGTGTGTAAAGAGGCTGGCCACTTTCTGATCTGTGGCCGAAGAGCAGAATTTGAACGATTTTCAATACCGGAGGCTCAGGTAGGAAGAATTTGCCTTTTTTCTGTTTTAGATCAGGGACTAGGTTACAGTATATTGTTGTCAAGGTTTGTTTTGCAGATCAGGGACAAAAGGAAGTACTGTATATTTGGTCATAGATCAGGGTAACAGAATAAGGTAGACAGTTATTCTTGATAAACTGTAAACAGGAACTAAGAATTTGATATCACGTGATAAAAAAGGGTTACGTAACATTTTCTTTGACATGGGTAATCAGTGCACTAAAACTTCACGAGATCCGCCCCTAACCGAAGACGCAAAATACATGCAATTACAGCATTCTGATAACGTTAGGTATTATACGAAATGGGTTAATAAATATGAATTTGATGGTAAACTAGATAAACCTTCACTAGTTAAACTCCTTAAACAGCTTAAATCTGATGCAGGAGGTCAAGCAAAAAAGCAACGCCAACTAGGCATACCTCAAGCACACAGGTGGATTGAGGAAGCAAATCGTAGAGAACAGAAGCTTAAAAATTCAAAAACATTATTTTTAGACAAAGAGGATAATAACTTGGTAATAGCTACAGCTCCTCCTCCTCCTCCCTTACCCTTTTCAGGATATGAAGCGAGTGGACAGGCTGGTCCACCTCTCCGTTATCCTGAAGTTTCAGTAAGATCACAATCATTTGTTAGAGATCCTATTGAGACTAGGTCCCGAACATGTAAAACACATAGGGACACAGAATCAAACCAAATAGAGAGAAATCTACAGGATGAGAGTGAGGAAGAAATATGCCCACTTATAGAAGTTCCAAATCCTCAGGCAGGACAGGAAGGGCAGGATCCAACACTCTTAGTATATAGACCATGGACACTGGAAGACATCCGGAAGGCTACTGAGGGAATCTCCCATCCAAAAGTTAATTTTACGAAATTTTTAGAAGATTTACAAGGCATGAGGTTAAGTTACCACTTGAATGGGGAAGAAGTAGAAAAAGTAGTAAGACAAATTATAGGTCCAGATTGGCACATGATTTGTGGCACCTGGAATCCTCGTAATGCAGAACTTAAGCCACTCCCACATAGTGACGCAGAGTTAGACAACAGAGTGAAAGGTCTGATAGACCGAATCTCTGAGAAATGGAAACCTAGAGCAGACTGGGCTTGCATTAATCAATGCATACAACAGGAAAATGAGACAATAGATGGATATTCTGCTAGATTATTAGAATGTTTTAATAATTATAGCGGTATGTCGGTTCCTGAGAACCAAACGAATGATTCCCCGTATGAACAACAATTAAAAAATGCATTTTTGAAAGGTTGCATTGCACCTATTAGTAGCTTCATTACGAAGCATATGATAGATCATCGAACAGGGAGGCTACAAGCCTTACTCGAATACGCTAGGCATGCTGAGAGACATTTTAATAGTAAAAAGAAAAAGAAGGCGCAAGTCTTCACTGCTGAAGACGGAGCTGAAGTATTTGTATTACAGTCAGGTAAAAAGGGCAAGAAGAATGCCCAGGGAAACAAACAGTCTGATAAACGATCAGAAGATTTTGAAGAGAGGAAAAAGAGAGGTGAATGCTTCAAATGCGGGGAAAAAGGGCATCTAGCAAGGAATTGTAGGCAAAACAAAAAGGTAATTACAGAAGATAAAGGAGATGAGGACTGACAATATGATAGTGAGGAAACGTCAAGTGAAAGTCAGAAATCATCAGGAAAAGGTAAGAAACAAAAAGCAAATGTAAATGTGATAGAAGGAGTAGAGGAAGTGCAAAAAGATATGGAGGATGAAGAAAGTGAAATTTTGGACCTAACATTATTGAGCTTAGAGCTCTACTTAGCGGATACGAAACCGGAAGTTACACTTCTGGTGGAGGGAAGGGAAGTCAAATTCCTGTGTGACTCAGGAGCGTCACAGACTTTGATACACCCCTTCAAGTTACCAGAACATTCCGAATCACCTGATTATATACTAGTAAAAGCTGCAAATGGACAGCTATACAGGGACCCACTTTCCCATGACATAGCAATAACTAACCCTGTTTCAGGTATGACCCAGAGAAGTAAAATAGTTGTGTCTGCAAAATGTCCAGTAAACCTACTGGGCAGGGACCTTATGCAGATATTTGGCATAGCAGTAGTTCCAACTGTACAAGGTATGGAGGCACAGAGACGAATGGATACCTTTGTAGTGCGATCGGTGGGTGAAACTTTTTATTGGTACAGCCGGGACCTAGTCACGACTGGTCCAGGGGCAGTAACCGAGGAACTGATGAATGTAGCCATCAGTAAAGCCCCCTCCCTTGACACTGATCAACAGCATTTGTTACACTGTACTCTATATTACTGTACCACACCAAGACCTGATAAAGAGTATGAGCAAGAACTGTTTAGAAATCGTGCAACTAGATTGGTTTTGCGTACTTTGTACTGGGATACTGAGGGGAACAGTGTAGTTAGCTGTTCATTACCTCAAGAATTCCTTGCATTGTATAGATCAAATCGGTTGCCACATGTCAGCTTGACAAAGAACAAAAGTGTTAAATGGGCAGATTTAGGAGAAAAAGTAACAAGATGGGAGAAACAGACTGATTTAGAACTGTCAGAACAAGGGATACAAAATCAAAAACTGAATTGGTTGACAAAGACACATCCAGCTGTACACTTGCAATCTAGCGAGGACAGCTGATTAGCATTCTTATTAGAAGAAGAAGAAAAGACCTTATGTGAAATTCCAACAACTCTCTGGTCAACAGGCAAGTCAGATGTAGGACTTATTCGAACAGCAGGACCAGTTACAATAACCCCAAAGTCAGCTTTCAGACCACAGAAAAGACAATACCCTTTGAGAAAGGATGCAGAAATAGGAATTAAGCCTATAATAGCAGCATTACTCAAAGAAGGAGTACTGGTAGAATCTCCTGATTCACCATGTAATACACCCCTATTTCCTGTTAAAAAAGCAAACGGGGAATGGCGGATAGTACAAGGTTTACAAGCTGTAAACAATGCAGTGATACCTAGAGCACCCACGGTGCCAGACCCACATACTTTGTTAAATGATTTAGAACCGCAATAGAAGTATTTCTCTGTGGTAGATATTAGAAATGCTTTATTTTCAATACCTATACATCCTGATAGTCAATATTGGTTTGCATTTACATTTCAGGGTAAAGGTATACATATACTTGACTACCACAGGGATATTGTGAGAGCCCAACAATTTTTGCACAAGAAATGGCTAGCAACCTGGCAGGATTTACCCCACTGGGAGGTAGTCAAGTTCTACTTTATGTAGATGACATCTTGCTAGCAGCCCCCACCCAGCAACAGTGCAGTGAGGATACTGTAGCATTACTGAAATTTTTAGCAATACAAGGACACAAAGTAAACAAAAGTAAATTACAACTTTGGAGAAAACAAGTTAGATACTTGGGATATGTAATATCCAATGAAGGTAGAATACTAGATGAGGAAAGAAAAACAGCGATTTTGCAAGCACCCAAACCAACAACCAAGAAAGAAATAATGTCTTTCTTAGGTACAACTAATTTTTGTCGGAGCTGGATACCAAATTATGCTTTGGAATCTGCTCCACTGACTGATTTGATATATAAGACACCAATGGCAGCACAAGACATTTTAGAATGGAAAACAGAAGCAGAAACGGCTTTCTGCAGGTTGAAGCAGTTGATGGTTTCTTCATTAGTTTTAGGACTACCAAATTATCGCAAACGGTTCTTTCAGACCGTAGATTGCAAGCAAGGGTACATGACGTCAGTATTGATGCAACAACATGGGGACAAGCAACGCCCCATAGCCTACTATTCATCACAGTTAGACCCAGTGGCGCGATCTTTGCCTCACTGTGTACAAGCAGTAGTTGCAGCTGCAATGGCAGTACAGGCTTCAGCCTCAGTGGTGTTATTCCACCCTCTCACACTGAGAGTGCCTCATGCAGTTGCAATAATTTTACTGCAAGAGAAAGTGGCATACCTTTCTCCTGCTAGACATCTTTCATGTATGACTATACTGCTGAGCCAACCTCATATGACAATTGAACGATGTACGACATTGAATCCATCAACATTACTTCCAGCTCCTGCGGAGGGCACACCACACAGCTGCCTGAAGGAAATTGAACAGTTAGCTTTACCTAGACAAGATCTTACAGATATGCCCTTGGATAATGCCGAGGTGACATATTACGTGGACGGCTCATGCAGAAGGGGTCCTCCAGGGAAGAATCTGGTAGGGTATGCAGTAGTTACAGACACTGAAATTTTAGAAGCTCAATCCTTACCACACAACTTATCTGCACAAGCAGCTGAATTGATAGCTTTGACGAGCATGTACTTTAGCAAAAAACAAGTGTGTAAACATATATACTGACAGTCAGTATGCTTTTTCTACAGTACATGTATTTGCACAACAATGGAAAAATAGAGGAATGATAACATCCAGTGGAAAACCTATTAATCATGCGCAATTTATTTTGGAGTTATTAGAATCTATTCAGTTACCTACCAAAGTAGCTATTTGTAAATGTGTAGCTCATACAAAACAGCAGGATAAGATTTCGAAAGGCAATGCACGAGCTGATGCAGCTGCAAAGCAAGCAGCCTCAGACTCAGAAACTTTACTTTTAAATGAGGAATTACAACCCTCTGAGATTTTAGATTTAAACATGTTAAAAACAATGCAGACGCTTACTACAAAAGCAGAAAAACAAAAATGGGTAAAACGAGGTGCAATTCTTGAGAATGGACTGTACATTTCCAAAGAAAGAAAACCAATATTGCCGTCTAATTTATTTAGATATGCAGCTTTGTTGAGCCATGGGCAGAGCCATGTCTCAAAAGGGGGGATGGTACAGTTAGTAAACCGAATATTCCAAACATATGGATACACAAATTACACAAAAAAATTGTGTGCAGCTTGTCATACTTGTAACAAGCACCATGCACAAGGAGCATTTAAAACCAAGCAAGGAAGTTTTCCTATACCACCATACCCGTTCCATACTATCTGTATGGATTTCATAGAATTGAATAAATGTGAAGGGAAGAAGTTTTGTTTAGTTATTGTAGACATGTTTTCTAAATGGGTAGAAGCTTTTCCAACCAAAAATCCAGATGCAGCAACAGTGGCAAAAGCCCTGATAAAAGAAGTAATCCCTAGATTTGGCATTCCGGAAAGGATTTATAGTGACAATGGCACACATTTTGTGAATCAAACGATTCACCAGCTTGGGAGATTTTTTTTGGTATCTCCTTGAAGAACCATTGTGCTTACCACCCACAGTCAGCAGGACTGGTGGAAAGGTACAATGGTACCCTAAAGAACAAGTTAAGGAAGCTAGTAGAGGAGACCCAAAAGAATTGGATATACTGTCTGCCTTTAGCACTGCTGAGTATGAGAATGGTTCCAAATGTAAAGGGTTTGACTCCCTTTGAAATGATTTTTGGGAGAGCATATTATGTGCCTCAGTGGAAAGCTCTCATGCCTGCAGAACAAGAGGCTGACAGTTTGTTAGCAGAGTATATGAAGAAATAGTTAATGAATAAATCTGTTTTGCAGTTTAACTCTTTTTCAGATAAGGAACAGACCAGACCGGTGGAAGCAGTCTTGGCTCCTGGGACATACGTCTGGCTGAAAGTGATGAAAAGGAAGAATTGGGCGAGTCCAAAGTGGGAGGGACCGTACCAGGTTCTGTTGGCAACGCCTACTGCAGTCAGAGTGGCTGAGAGGTCATCCTGGGTTCATTTGACGCATTGTAAACTGGTAAAGAACTTTCAACTTGATAAAAACTTTGTGACTGATATACAACCAGACGGAGATGGCCAAAAACAAAGCGAATAGAAGTTTAGAGCAACCCCAGAGATGTTGCATAATCATTTTGTTGTGTGTACATTTATCAACTGTAATTGTGACAATTTTCCTCTTGTTGTGGTTTATCCTACAAACAACTATGCAAGTGAAAGTGAAAAGGCGTGATGAGACGTCTATAGACTGGCATCCAAATTTTAACACATACCTGGCCATGAAACGTGTGTATGCAGAGACTATGAACATTTCAAATTGCTGGGTTTGTACAGCTATACCAACAGCATATGGAGGACTGATAATGTCCGCTGTCCCTTTGGGGATAAATGAGACTTGGGAGAATTTACTTTTCGACACAGGAACTGTGAGATCACAGGATAAAATAGCTTTATTTTTACCTATCACACAAAAAGGAGTTGTATGTTTCTACAAAAATGACACTCTCCAGGTGGGCTAGAGCAATTGTAATATAACCATATCTTACCGATGTTATATTAAGAATAGTAATGGCAATACTTTTTGCAATACTAATTATGACTCGTATTTAAACTCATTGAAAACAACTATGAGTAACATTCAAAGAAATCCAGTTTTGTTTAAACAATTGTCAGTTATAGATCAGAAAATGTTTCATGCAGGGCTGATGCGTATTAGTACTAAAGTAGAAAACTGTTATTTTATTTGTGGGGAAAAAGGCATATAAATGGTTACCTGAGAATTGGTCCGGCAGTTGTTTTTTGGGTTACTTGGTTCCGGCAATAAGACATACTGCAGAATTAACTTTGGGTAAGATACGAAACGTAAGAGAAACAGCTCGAAAGCCCGAAGGTCCAGTTAAGAAACCTGTGAATCCAGTTGGGAAGATCAAAGCTGGTTGGAAAGACCATAATTCAGTAAAAGACAAAAGCGAATTGACTCATATGGACTTGAGTGACAGTGTTATATCCTGGGCAGGAATATTACCAGCCTATGGAGCAGTCAAATCGATCTGGGAGCTGAGGAAGTTGTCGAAACTTCTCGAAGTAATGAGTAATGCAACTTTTTCCGCACTAGAACTAGTGACTGATGAATTAGAAGTTATGTACTCACCATAACGTTCCATCTGAGTAGGTGACTTCATTTGGATGCAACCTGTGGGTATCGGATCCGACCTCGGATCCGAGCCGGCCTTTCAAAAGCTTAGGCTCCGAGCTCCTAGCTCCTCCCTCTACCCATAACCCCTTGCCAAGCCCTGACTGACCTCAGATTGAGTTTGCCTATATAATACTGAATAAAGTATCTGAACAAAGCATAAATACTCGCTATATAAAGGTCAGGGGGATGGAGGGGGGGGTGGTTGCATCCAAATGAAGTCACCTACTCAGATGGAACGTTATGGTGAGTACATAACTTCTAAATCTGAAGTAGGCAGACTTCATTTGTCTGCAACCTGTGGGACAGAGTCCCCAGCTACCTGAATCTTGGGCGGAGTCATGGAAGGATGTTCCGGAGCACCGCTGAGCCAAAGGATGCTCTTCCCCTGGAAACAACATCCACCTTATAATGAGAAATAAAGGAATGAGGTGAGGCCCAAGTGGCTGCCGCGCAGATATCATCCAATGACACACGGGACTTAAAGGCGGCTGACGTGGAGACTGCCCTAGTAGAATGAGCCGTAACCCTCTGAGGAGCAGGTCTACCTGAAGTGTCATAAGCCTGCAGAATACAATTAGCAATCCATCTCGATAGTGTGACTTTAGAAACTGCTTTACCCAAAGCAAATTTAGCAAAGGAGATGAACAGCTGATCTGATTGCCTGTGACCAGCTGTTCTGTGAATGTAAAATCGTAATTGTCTATGAACATCCAAGGAATGCAATTTGTATTCTCCTTTGTTTGAGTACTTGGGAAAAACACAGGTAAGTTGATTGATTGGTTGATATTAGATTCTGAAGAGACTTTTGGAAGAAAGGATGGATTGGTCCTGAGGCACACCCTATCTGGAAAGAAGGAAAGGTAAGGCGGTTTGACACATAGAGCCTGAAGTTCAGACACTCTTCTGGTTGAAGTGATAGCTACTAAGAAGGCAGTCTTCCAGGAAAGGTACTTCAGGTCTGTAGAAGCTGCAGGCTCGAAGGGAGGAGCAGTAAGGGCTTGCAGAACTAAAGATAGGTCCCAAGGTGGTACAATCTCTTTGACTGGAGGCCTCAACAAAAAAATCCCTTTAAGAAAGGTTTTGCACAATTTGCCCGTCATGAGGGGAGCTGTCTCATGACCAATGTGATAATGAGAGATGGCTGCCAATTGTACCTTAATCGTGGAAGAACTTGCCCCTTGATGAAAGAGGTCTGTTAAAAAATCCAGCACTGCCGACATAGGTGCTGAAAAAGGATCCAAACTTTTCTGGACCGCCCAAATAGAGAATCTCTTCCATTTACTCCGATAAACCTGCCTAGTGGAAGGTTTATGAGCCGCCACTAGGATGGCCTTGACCGGTGACGAGATACCGGGAGTCCTGATCAAGGATGGAACTGGAGCAGCCAAGCTGTCAATTTCAGGGTGTGTAGATTGGGGGCCGGAATTCCCAGAGGGTGGGAGATGAGATCCGGGATCGGATCCAGAATCCAGGGTGGATTCACTTTGTGAGACCATACAAAGGGGAACCAGGGTTGACGAGGCCAGAACGGGGCAATGAGAATCATTCTGCTCCCCAAACTGTTGGCTTTCTGCAGAAGCCTCTGCATCAGAGGTAGTGGAGGGTAGGCATAAAGGAGACCGGGAGGCCAAGCATGCACCAGCGCGTCTCTCGGGGATTCCCCTGGTGGGGGAAGTAGAGCGAAGAAATTGTCGCATTTGGCGTTTGAGTGAGAGGCAAAAAGATCGCAACAGGCTTGCCCCCAGATGGCAAAAATCTTCTTCACTACCTGAGGATTGAGAGACCACTCGTGAGGGGAAAGAATGGTGCGACTGAGTTTGTCCGCAAGGATGTTGGATTTTCCCGGAATGTGCGTTGCTACAAGAAAGCGTTTGGTGGAAATTGCCCATTCCCAGACTCTCATGGCCTCTCGACAAAGGGGATAGGACCTGGTTCCTCCCTGTTTGTTGATGTACCAGACTACCGACATGCTGTCTGTCTGAATCGCAATAGTCCCTGAAGGAAGAAGGTTGTGAAGTGCTTGCAACGCTAGGAGCACAGCCCTCATTTCCAGGACATTTATATGCAACGAAGTCTCTGTGGGGTTCCACGTGCCTTGGACAATCTTCCCCGCAGAATGTCCCCCCACCCGAGGCGAGCGTCCGTGGTCACTGTGGCTCGGGAAATGCTGCACAAAAGGTCTCCCTGTCAGAGGCTCCGGAGACTGAAGCCACCAAAGAAGGGAATCCTTGCATGCTTTGCTGACCGCTATCGGACTGTTGAGAGAGGAATAGAGAGGGGACCACTGAACCTGAAGGGTCCATTGAAGAACCCGCATGCGTAAGCGCATGAATAAGAAGCGGGATAGCTGCCGCCATCGAACCTAGGGCCCTCAGGACCAAAGCTGCTGTCGGAAATGGTTGCAGGACCGCTGCGACATGACACTTCAGGTTGGAAATTCTGTCTGGGGTGAGGAAGGCTCGCATTGACCTGGTGTTTAGCCTTCCTCCTATGAAATCTATAATTTGTGTGGGGTGCAGTAAAGATTTCTCCCAGTTGATAGTGATGCCCAGCCTTGGGGCTATACGAAGGAAGTAGTCCCTGGCTGAGCACAGAAGATGCCTTGATGATGCCGTCAGGAGCCAGTCGTTCAGGTACGGAAAGACTTGTAATCCCTGAAGTCTCAGGTGGGCCGCTACAACCGCTAGTACCTTGGTGAACACCCTGGGGGCTGAGGTGAGACCGAAGGGGAGGACCCTGAACTGATAATGACTGGCTCCCAGCTGGAAGCGAAGAAACCTCCTGGACCGTCTGTCCATGCGAATGTGGTAGTACGCGTCCTTGAGGTCGATGGAGCACATCCAGTCGTTCTCCCTCAAGAGGGGGAGTATAGATTGAAGGGTGACCATCCGGAACTTTTGCTTGGTTACTGACAGGTTCAGCAGGGAAAGATCTAAGATCGGTCTTAAGTCCCCATTTTCTTTGGCACTAAAAGAACCTGGAGTAAAACCCTGACCCGGTTTGATCTAGGGGACGACTGGATAGCTCTTTTTCTAGCAGCTGTCCGATTTCGATAGCTGCTGCCTCCCTTTGGTCGGGTGGTACATCTGGGAGGCTGCGAGATCTGGGAACTTTGTACAGGGAATTGTATAACCTCTGGATATCACTTGAAGCACCCAGCGGTCTGTTGTGATGGACTCCCAAGAAGTTAGGTGCCTCGGCGCCCCGACTGCCTCCAGAGACGGACAGCCGGGCAACCCTTCAGGGCTGTTGCGTGGGCCTATCAGAGAAAGGTTCTCTGGACCCAAAGTTTCTAGGAGCCCCTCTGCCTCTAGGACGGCGACCTCCCTGTCCTCCTCTGCCACGGGAGGACTGGTTATCCGGAGCAGGTTGGGACTGCTGCGACTTCCGGAACCACATCTTCTTCTGTCCCTTTTGGTTCTTCGAGAAGGACCTCTGGGGAGCTGAGAAGCGGACTCCGGTGGCAGACAGCGTCTTCCGTCCTTCTCGCTCTGGACCAATGTTTTGAACAGTTTTGCCAAACAAGGCAGAACCATCAAAGGGGCATTCGAAAGTTGCCTTGAAGGGCTCTGCGAAATCACAGTGGCGGAGCCAGGCCTGCCGCCTCATGACTAGGCCTGCTCCGCTGCCTCTAGCGGCTCCCTCGGTAGCGTGAGAAAGTAGCCGCATAGATGTGTTAGAAACTGCTCTAAGAGTGGCCATTCGGTGGAGTATACCTGCTTGTCCTCACCCGACATGGACTCTGGGAGATGCAGCGTATTCTTTAATCAAATCCCGCTGCATCCTGATGGCGTGTGCCATGTAGTTCAGCTCTCAAAGAGAAGGTTGCTGAACTGAAAACTCGCTTCCCAATGCGATCCATCGAGCGGGACTCCTTGCCCGGAGGATGCATAGAGGGACTCTCCTGGGCCAACTCCCTCTTAGTGGCTGCAGCCATCATCATGGCATCTACTGGAGGGCCTTTGCTCCAGTGAGTGCGGTCCGCCGGAGGGGAAAGGATACAGTCAGGACGCTTGGGTACAGGCTCAACGGTGTCCGGATCCTTCCACGCTCTGGTGGATATAAGGTCCACCAGAGGGTCGGCAGGAGGGGACACCCAAGAGGTAGATGGGCCCGCCTCGAATGCCTCCAAGAACACAGACTCGTCTGAGGAGGCCTTGGGGGCAGACCACCCCCCCCTGATCCTCAACATTTCCATAATGTCTCCAAATGAGACGTCTTCAGGGGGTGACCTTGGGGAGCCTTCCCCTTCATCCAAGTCTATGTCTTCGGTAACGGACTCGGGGGAGTCCATGTGCCTCCTTTTGCACTTACGCTTCTGAGGTACTTCTTCGGGGGGGCTGTCCGAGGAGTACTCTTCCGTAGCTGGATGTTCCAAGGGAACTACTTGGGACATCGAGGCGGGCTGTCCCTGGGACCGGCTGGTGGGAGCCTGGCCCAACTGCAAGGGAGTGCGGGATGGAGCCGTGGCAGGGACCGGGGGTCCGGAAGTCCTCAACAGTGCCCTTTCCACTACGTCAAAGGCCGAGGGGGAGCCAGCTTCTCTGAACCCCGAGAGCCGACCCCCACTCAGATCCGACGCACGGATTGGAGCCGAAGCCGAGACCGTTGGATCCGAGAGACCGGTGTGCTCCGACCTAGACGGAGCCGAAGACACACCAGCTCCCTCGGATCCGAGGCTCGGACCTCGGCTCCGAGAGGTCGGGTCCGAAGTACCCAAAGCACTCAAGGGATGGGACGGGTCCGAGGTGCGCCGACCTATCGGATCCGACCCACCCCCGGATCCAACTCTGCCCGGCGCCGACAGCTCCGAACCCATGGTGTGGGTCGGAGAAGGAGCCAAAGGGGCAAAAAAAGGGGTCGAAGCCCCTCCCGGATGGGGGGGGGGGCTAGGAGCACTCCCATTTGCATTTGGGCCTGGATGAATCTCCTCATCATCCGGTCCATGTCTGCTTCACTCATGGAGAAGGTAGATCTAGTCGAGGCCACCGAAGCGGACCTAGAGAGCTGCCTTGGGGACCTCACTGAAGGGCTAGCCTCCTCCTCCTCGGACCCAGGAGAGAACCAAGGGGAGTGGAGCCGAGCAGGAGGGAAACTAGAAGGCACAGGAGAGGCCCGCTTGGATGGAGGAGCCGAACTAGAGGTTTCAGCTCTCCGTTTGTGGTGCCTCTCCCTGTGCCTCTCCTTCTTTTCTCTCTCCCTAGAAGTCTCTCTCTCCTCCGGCGTCTTAGAGGGAGGTTGTGTCCCAGCCGGGGGAGGAGAGCCCACAGCAACTGCTTGCTGTGTAGAAGGGGCAGAAGCCGAAGCGGTATCTGGAGGGAGAAGTCCCGCCAGAACAAGCTTCGACCTCCGCTCCCTCAAAGCTCGGGGGTTGAACCCTGCACAAATGGTACAACCAGATGACAGGTGTTCAACCCCAAGATAACACACGAGTGTGGCCATCCGCCGGGGACAGCTTATGGCCACACTCGGTGCACTTAGAAAAAACTGCCTTATGGGCTTCAGACATACTCTAGCCCTAACAGGCCTAACACACACAAACCACTCAAACTACGCAAACCCGGGAAGAAAATATAAAAGATAGAGGAAGGAAAGCCTAACAGACACACTTCTATCTAAAATAATCAAAAAAGGTTAAATTTTACAAAATTTTCCTGTCAGAAAACATATCTGCACTAGGAGCTCAAGGAATCCGTCGCAACTTGAAAGCGGCAAACGAAATCTGAGGTCAGTCAGGGCTTGGCAAGGGGTTATGGGTAGAGGGAGGAGCTAGGGGCTCGGAGCCTAAGCTTTTGAAAGGCCGGCTCGGATCCGAGGTCGGATCCGATACCCACAGGTTGCAGACAAATGAAGTCTGCCTACTTCAGATCTGAATGCAATGAGAACTGTTGTGCTACAAAATCGGATGGCTCTTGACTTCACCTTAGCGGCAAGAGGTGGTATGTGCACGCTTATCAAAGAAGAATGCTGTGCTTATATACCTGACAATCATCACAAGATAAATAATCACCTAGAGGTAATTCAGCAAGTATCAGCCATGACTGAACCAGGCCCAAACCCACTGACGAATTTTTTCCAGAATCTGTTTGGGGGGTGGGGTTCCATCCTAATGAACATTCTAATTGCTATTTGTGTGGGTATACTCCTAATAGGAGCATGTGTTTGCTGTGGAATTCCCTGCATGAAAAGATTAATCAAAGATTTTGTTGATGTATCTGTTACTGAAACTTTCTACCAAGATATTGAAATTGAAAGATTGATTTCAGATGACGCTTTTTCTGAAGTATAGATTGAATGACTCACCTAGCTGAAAATCCTAAGTGGAAAAGGTTAGGAGATGAAATAACACTATGCATACTTCAAAAAAAAAAAAAAATAGAAGAAAAAGTATTAATAGGGGGGAAATGTTAGAAAAATATGTATTTAAATATATGTGAAATGCTAGTTTAGAAGCAAGGTAGTTTATAATGCATTTTATTCTACTAATCATATAACAGAAGGGATAAATTCATGTGTAAATGCAAGTAGCTTCTGAAACTGCAGTGTGCTTTGACCCCTGACCCTGGCAGCTGCCAGCTCAGCAAGCTTAATGTTTATGCTTTTCATAAGTGATTATCTGCTGGGTCAGGAAATTAAATGTGTAAATCTTCCGCTCCTTCCTGATGAGATAACTTGTCCTTGTAAATAATGAAATCTTCTCTTCCTGCATGAAGTAACTTGTCCTTGTGAGATAAAAACACAGCTGGTAAAGAAAGTGAAACAGTGAACAAATATGTATGTTAAAGACTGAATCTGCTATTGTATTCGAACTGATATAAAACCTTGAATAAGTAACTTTACAGAAAGACATTATGACTGACCAGCTGGATAGCAAGGCCGTATTGTATCTAGAGGAAAGTTTTTTAAAACATACTGCATCAGCAGATTAAAAGAATAGAGGCTTGTAAGCTAAAGTGATGTAGATGCCCCGTGACATATCATGTCAGTAAGGTGGGCATAGCTTAAATGTTAAACCTATATAAAATTGTGTGCTTCCTGTTTCATGTCAGACAAAATTCTGTACTTGTATGTTTTTTTGCCTCCTGGTGTACACTAGTAAACTTTTGAATCTGAATCTCCTGTGTATTGAATTATTAATTTTATTTAACACACGGTATTGTTTACACAGCAGAAACAGCTGCCCTCTTTAGTAATGAGTCCTAACCCTAACGCCGCCCCTTCCTTCAACCCTAAACCCTACATCTTAGCTTCATAAACTCCATTCCATAATATTACCACTATTCAAATTTGAAGGTAGTGTTTATTATGGGGGGGAGGGGTTAAGTGTTGATATCGGAAGATGAAATAGTTTTCCTTTCTTGACATTATTTAATTCAATATTTTTTGTTTTTGGAATTATGCATATTCAAACTTTGTTGGTGTTTTCAATTCAACATGAAATTAGATTATCATACACAACAGAATCATGTGTGTGTGTGTGTGTGTGTGTGTGTGTGTGTGTGTGTGTGTGTGTGTGTGTGTGTGTGTATGTATATATATATATATATATATATATATATATATATATATATATATGTATACATACATACATATATATATATATATATATATATATATATATATATATACACACACACACATATATATATATATATATATATATATATATACTGCAATGCAACTGTGTGTTCTGTTTCACCTTGCTCCTTAAAGCAGAAGTATCCAAGCAACCATCACATTTGCCTTTAATCATGACACCTAACAGTGTTGCGCTATCTGTAGAATTATTAATTTTAAATCACAGAAAGGAAGCATGATCTGTGAGTAGGCTAATCATCTAGTTCTTCAGTGGGGGCCCCGCATTAAGAAGTCATCAACAATACATTTGCAGAACAAGTCAAAAGTTTAGGAACTAAGCTTCCCAAATATATATTGATCCCCATATTCTAGTAATGTGATGTTCGCATATGTACTTACAACTGAAAGTCTTATGGCAACACCAGCAGCTTTTTGGAAAAATAGCATTTTATTACCATATTATTTTCTATTATCAGCATTAACAATGTACATAAAAAAGAATAAAACACTCAGAATGTGTAGTATATTTACTTATGAATTCTACTCCATATATATTGCACTGAATTATACTGCAATGAATCAATATCCCAAGTAACCAACCGAAAATGTTCACCAAGATAAGATGTATTCAATGTAAATAACAAATGTAAAAAAATACTAGTGTGAATTGTATAACTCTATGTTTTCAATAAAATTTTAGACATCTTCTAAGTAAAAAGATATCAGTTTAGTACTCCAGCTCCTTCAGAAAACAAGGTCACATGAGTGAATTGTGAATATTTTTATGAATTTCTTGAAGCCCATAAAATGCTGTCATTTTCAGGAAAGGAGCACAGAAACTTTTCTAACATTTCATACAAGTGTCATTCTATCCATCGATAACCCCTTTCCCCCATGTTGTACGTGGGGTCAGAGTGTCACATCAAAAGAGACGATCATCTAGAGCTAACATTCAGTGTCATCATTTAACTGTAATTCATAAACAGCATATTTATTGCATGAAATGAAAGTTATGTACTTACCATAATGATAGACCTGGTTGGTCCACTGTTTGAGTATTATAATAGGTGGACTGGTCAAGCAATTGCCTTTTCTTGGCAGCTCATACAAGGATGCATTGTTCCTTCTCCATATCCAGTCTGGCCACTGTAATATACACAGTAAAAGGAAACAGCTAACTTCTAGGCCAATCCATACGTGAGAATGTGGTTGGGAAACAGCTAGGCAAGTGTATTATAACATATAGATGACAGATCAAACAGGGAGTACATTTGTGTAAGAACTTAACATAACAGTAAATGTCCTTCTGATGCAGTATTCGTGACATATGGGTTTTCATCCGCTGATGTCCCAACGGGGTACCAAAGCTTTACCTTCCTGAGGGCCAAGTCCAACATCTGAGCTCAGCTCGTATGCATCAGGGTATATAGGTGAATGTATGCACAAGTACCTCAGACCATCTCTAACCAGCGGCCTGCAGACTAGTGAGAGAGGAAAGGGGTCAGCTTGGAGGGATGTAGCTCGAAGAGGTGAGTAAATTCCCCCCAAAGCAGTCTATTTGGTGATAGCTTGCAATAGAGGGGGAAGAGAAAAAATAGGAGCACAGGAAGAAAACAGGGGAAGGAGAGAGAAGGGGAAGTCAGTTTTTCCAGCACAAAGTTGAGATCCCAGGGAGGAGGAATAGGCTTGATTTGAGGTATAGGACACTCCTCAAGAAACCTTTGACCTCTGTCTTGGACATGATGATGAGGATCAAGAGGCCAACAGGAAGTAATGGCAGACAGATGGGCTTTAATAAAACAGTCGGCCAGACTAGAGTGCAAAAATTCGCAAAGAAATTTGAGGACAGCAAGAGTATCTGACAAGAATGGGTCCTGGCTGGCAGCCCCAAACTAAAAATCTTTTCCAGTTAGTTGTGTATGATCTCCTGGTGGTAGATTTTCTGACTTTCTGCAGAACCTGTACCACCTCCTCAAAGAAGAAGTGTCCTTTAGGGATCAGAACCCTATCATCTATAGTGAGATAGACAAAGGAAAGATTTGTTTGGAGACGCAGACTTTGCTGTTAGGTATGCAGATCTGGGTGCACCAGTATTTTCCAATTGCTTCCCTTGGTCAGGTGTAGAAGGACAGGAAACCAATATTTTCTTGGCCAGGAGTATGAGTTTTGGGGCTTCCTTTTGAACTTTTAGAAAGACTGTTCAGCTCTGGAATTAAAGATAAACTCACTAAACTAGGTCTAAATCCCTATGTCACAAGATGGGTTGCCGACTGGCTCACTGACAGAACCCACATTGTGAAAGTAGCAGACTTCAAATCAGACTTCAAACCAGTGACAAGTGGAGTACCACAGGTGTGTATCCAGCCAACACTGAAGTCTGCTCTGAAACCATGACCCCAGTAGTCCCCATCACCGAACCTAGTGCCAATGCTGATGAGTAGATCTTATGCAATGATGCGTCAAATCCTGACTATGTCACTACACAGAAAGCACTCAAGAGGACCAAGGTCAATTATGGTGCCAAAGACATATTGACAATGACAACCTAACTCCAATATTCCCATGGCTGAGTCTGGGTCCAGGGTAGGAAAAGAAAATGTGGAAAACACTGGTTTGTCTCTGGCTGCCCAGAAAACAAGGGGGCAGAGATGACACCTAACTTTAGGTGTGCCATTATAAAGGCTGGCATAATCTTTTCACAGTCCAAGGCACCTAAACAACTACGCACTGACCTTAACATCTGAAAGGGTTGAAGCCAGCTAGGAATGTAGAAATCTAGATAATTCATACATCAAGGAGGTCTCCTCTTCAGAGCTCAGTCTCGAGAACCTGAATAGTCAGGTCTGGGTGGACCTGAAGGAGATGTAGTTGGGAGATACTAAGGGGCACAAGAGGGCCCATATTTCGCACCAGAAAGGACCTCTGACCTGAGCAACTTCCCAGGATAACTGAAGTTTCATCTTTCAGTTCCTCAAGCTTACAGTTTCCTCTTTCTTTTCTGGGCAGGTCAGGAGTCACCCTTAAGGTAACCCCTTTCAATAGACATGTAAAAATAAGTTTGTTCCTGTGGTCTAATATCTTAATGGGTTTACTGGCTGAAGTTGCAAATGGAGCAGCAAGAACCTAAGTGTTCCTGCCCCAGACAACCCACGCATAAGTCATGCAGGTCCTGTGATGAATCTTCTAACTGCACTTCTTGCATTTTGTAAAATCTGAGGCCCATTACTTATACATCTTAGTAAATTCAGCCAAAAGCAGCAACTATGACTAACACAAAGAAGGTAATGAGTGATTAAAACTGTCAAAAAGGCCAGTTAAGAAAACTAATCATTAAAAAGACAAGGGAACAAACAGTGTTAAAACAATTTTGAAACTTGCAAACGCTAGCAAAAGTGATAACAGCTGAATTGTTTGTTTGAGAAAGAGAAGAAAGGAACATACCAAACACAAGAAAACATCCTAAAAGGCAGTGAGGAGATAAAGAAATGAAGTAAAATCCATCTCTTAACAATCTTATCAAGATAGTTGCACTCTACAGACAAGGTTAACAGTTCCACTGGTAACTCTCTATATGCCAACTATCCATCCCAGAAGCTTTTAAACAGGACTGATCAAGTAACTCATTCAATTCACAACTGAAGCCCCATCAAAAGACTCATGGGTCTGCCCTTGTGCCTCCCCTGGTTAAGTGCCATAAAGACAACCCGAATCAAACTGTTATTACTACCCTTAAAACATATCTTTCTATTCTCTTCAAAGGCAAATTAATTTGCCATTATATATCTCTAAAATGTAGAAGGTTTACATGTCTCTCAATTCCTTCACCTATACACAAACACTACTGTTACCATGGACTGTAGACTGGCAGCTACTGTGCTGGATTTTGGGGCACTTGATATCATTAGGGTCAAAGAAACGGGACATTTTATGTCTGGGTGGCAAGTGTGCCAGTTTCTATCCAGGAAGTAGCAGAGATTTCAAGGCTGCATGGAGTAAAATCACAGGAAGTTGAGGAAGTCAAAGGGCAGCCAACCCCTTTTCATCTATTATCCTGCACAGATTAAATGCACTTTACGCCTTTCAAGTGAGCTGCAGGCCTGCATTACCATTTCAAAATAAGTTAGAAAGCATTTAGGCCAACCAAAGTGACACCACTACTGTTTACATATAGGTGTGTGTGTGTGTGTGTGTGTGTGTGTGTGTGTGTGTGTGTGTGTGTGTGTGTGTGTGTGTGTGTGTGTGTGTGTATTTATATACAGCATATTTATATACATATGTATACAGATATATATATATATAAAACTACACACACATACATTTGAGATAGCTATATAAAATTGATAAGTCACTGTATGAAGTTATGGGAAAGAGTAGCGAAAGCTAGGTAAAGAAGGGAGGTGATGATTAGTGAGTAGCAGTATGGTTTCACGCCGGGAAAGAGCACTATATATGCGATGTTTGTTCTGAGTGTGTTGATGGAGAAGTATAGAGAAGGTCAGAAGGAGTTGCATTATGCCTATGTGGACTTAGAAAAAGCATATGACAGGGTGCCTAGAGAGGAGTTGTGGTATTGTATGAGGAAGTTGGGAGTGGCAGAGAAGTATGAAAGAGTGGTACATGATATGTATGAGGGTAGTGTGACAGTGGTGAGGTTTGTAGTAGGAGTGATGGATGCATTTAAAGTGGAGGTGGGATAACATCAAGGATCAGCTCTGACCCCTTTCTTATTTGCAATGGTGATGGACAGGTTGACAGACGAGATCAGACAGGAGTCCCAAGGACTATGATGTTTGCCAATGACACTGTGATCTGTAGTGAGAGCAAGGAACAGGTTGAGGAGACCCTGGAGATGTGGAGATATGCTCTAGAGAGGATAGGAATGAAGGTCAGCAGGACCAAGAATATATGCATGTGAATAAGAAGCAGGATACAGGAATGTTGAGGATGCAGGGAGTAGAGTTGGTAAAGGTGGATGAATTGGATGGGATCAACATTTCAGAGTAATGGTGAGTGTAGAGGAGAGGTGAAGAAGTGATTAGAGGCAGGGTGGAGAAGAGTGTCAGGACTGATTTGTGACAGACGGATAACAGTAAGAGTGAAAAGAAAGGTCTACAACAGGGTAGTGAAACCATTTATGTTTATGGGTTGGAGAAGGTGGCACTGACAAAAAGGCAGGAGTCAGAGCTGGAGGTAGCAGAGTTAAAGATGTTAAGATTTGCAGTGGGTGGGATGAGGATGGACAGGATTAGGAATCAGTATATCAGAGGATCAGCTTAGGTTGGACGGTTTGGAGACAAAGTCAGAGAGGCGAGATTGCAGTGGTTTGGACATATGCTGAGAAGGGATGCTGGGTATATTGGGAAAAGGATGCTAAGGCTGGAGCTGCAGGTAAGAGGAAAAGAGGATGGCCTAAGATAAGGTTTATGGATGTGGTGAGAAAGGACATGCAGGTGGTTGGTGTGACAGAACAAGATGAAGAGGACAGGAAGAAATAGAAACAGATGATCAGCTGTGGCTTCCCTTCACAGGAACAGCTGAAAGAAGAAGATTTGAGACATATATATATATATGTCTACTTTAAACACATTTGGTTGAAATTCACTTGACTAAGCACACTTAACTGAAAGCTCACTGCACTGAAAACTCATTTGGTCGAAACTCATTTCGTCGAAAGTTATATATGGCCTTTTCCCCACTGTAGTTTGATCCTGGAGTTAGAATATAAAGTAAGGGAGGAGGTGTGGGGTGGATAGCCCCCCACCTATTTTAAATGTTTTAAACCATAGACATGTATATTGACAAGTGCAATGAACAACTCTTTCCACAAGAAAATATAAACTCAAACTATATGGGGAGCTACGCACGCATACCCGCCAATGTGGGGGGCTGTGCCCACCCACACCCCCTTACTTTATATTCTAACTCCAGGATTCCACATCAATGGGGTAAAAGCCATATATAACTTTTGACGAAATGAGTTTCCCCCAGGATTACACATCAATGGGGTAAAAGCCATATATAACTTTTGACTAAATGAGTTTCGAACAAATGAATTTTCAGTCAAGTGAGCTTTCAGTCAAGTGTGCTTAGTGAAGTCAGTTTCGACCAAATGTGTTTTCGACCAAACAAATTAGACCCATATATATATATATATATATATATATATATATATATATATATATATATATATATATACATATGGTTTATCTTTACATGTGCATAATGCACGTGTGAAATGCAAAAGTCTGAAAGGACTTCTGCAAGTTCTCGAAAGGACGAAAACAAAATGCATCAAATGTGCAATGAGTGAATGTACAGTAACGTTCGCTCATTGCAGATTTGGCATTTTTGGTGCGGGGTGCACTATAGTGGGGATCGGGAAGTGGACCCTTTCCCCACTGTAGTGCAACCTCGGAGTTAGAATAATAAAGTAAGGGGGTGTGGGGGGCGAATTGAAGTTTGAAAATCAGCAAATCTGGTTTTTGATTTGCTGATTTTCGAACTTCGATGCAGATCGGACTGCCGATTTTTGTCATTCCGGTTCACACAAAGGGCCGTTTGGTAGGTTGATTTTCAACCTTTCAAAGGTAAACCATGCATACATATATATATATATATATATATATATATATATATATATATATATATGTACCTAAGTCAGATTATCGAAGTTCTGAAACTTTGAATTTCATATGGCTGAGACGGTATGATAGAAGTTTCGGAACTTCGATCATTAAAAAAACAAACAAACAAAAAAAACATACATACATATGTTTGATCGAAGTAGAAAACCTCAAACAAACTCAATGTCAATTATTATTAATTGCCCTAATATCATCGATAAATGTAAACCATTAGGTTACATTTGCAATTATCAAAAATAACATAAAAAACAGTTTTACAAGGCGTGCCTTGCCCACCCCCCACGAAATTTTAAATATTAACTCCAGGATTGCATAAACTGAAGAAAGGTCAAAACCCCTTGAATTGTGTAATGCTTCATCTAAATAATGCTCTGGCTAAGCATATACAAGAGCATCTGGATTATCCCTTTAAATATATGGTTACTGATAAAGTTGAAGAGGGTTGGAGGGGTGGTCCGTGGACTCTGTATTTGGAAAGAAAAGAATTAATATAGCAAATTGCACTAAATGCCGACAGTTGGCCAGGCATCAATAAATATTGCTCTATTTCATGCTTGCTGAAATCAAAACCATTAACTAGATAATTCTTGGAAAATATTTTTAAAAATGGAATTTATTTATTGCAATTTATGGATTATTTAGGTGACTAGCCTTGAGAGATGCTATTTAATCAGTATTACATTCATCATTTAACTGACACACTAATTTATTTGAAACAATGTCCTTTTTTATTATGCATTTTATTAAGTGAAGTATGTTTTCATTTAAAATATATAAGATTAAGTACAGCATTCATCAGAATTCTTTTACATATGAATGTAGTGCTGACATTCATTATGTTGTAACGTAATGTGTGGATTTTAATATGAATGAAAAGAAGGGTGATGTCTGGACTAACCAATCACAACATTTTTTCCTGCTATTTAAACTGAGGTAGTTTTTAGCGACTATGTGAAGATTGTCCCCAACTGTTTGAATGAAAGTGCTTATGTTTACTGGAGGGAGTATGTGATTCTAATTGTTTAATACATCTAATAAAATGTCAGGAATATAAGGTGCCAACTTTTCCTGCTCCTGCATTGTTCCTGCACTGCTGTGGTTTGTGTATTCTTTAGTTGGTCTTTTTGCTCATAGAACAAAGCATAAAAGCAAATTGTTATGCTTAAGACTGAATTGGGTTTACTCTGCCCTATTAGGTCATCAGCCATAATATGGGTACTAAGTGAACAGTCTAAATGTACTGACCTGGTCTTCACATCTCCTTTAGGATGGATCTGGCACCATGTGGGAGTGAATCCCTAATGTTTCTCAGCCCACTCTTTTAGAATAGGTGGTGTCAGGCCACAGACCTGACATATTGATTAGTACTAGACTAACTGCCCTCATGGACGATTTTAAGCTTAGCCAATCACCCCATGTAAGAATCAAACCCTACACCTTGCATTTCTAAGGTAAGCACCTTAACCATTATGCCAGCCTCTCCCCCCTTATCAAGGTGCACCTGATGATCTCATCAAAAAAAAAACAAAAAAAAAAAAAACAGCAGTTGGAATTTTCTTTGGCATATATGCAATGCACTATACAGATTTAAAAAAAATCTTGTATTGAGAGCAGTAGGCTTGATGGGGTTAAACAGGGAGAAAGGCATTACAGATAGGCAGAGATGAGAAAGGAAGGGCTGAGGGCCAGTTGTTTGTGAACGTGTATATTGGTTCTTTTCAATAATATGTAAGAGTATTTATACACGTGCACGCGCGCGCACACACACACACACACACACACACACATTGTACACATGCGCGCGCGAGCGCACACACACACACACACACACACACACACACACACACACACACACACACACACACACACACACACACACTACATTAAAATACACACAGCAAACTTTTTTATTATGTTGATCAGAAATGACACATGGCTATGGAAAAATGCAATGCATTTTATGCAAAAATCTAAGAGCTGTTGGGAACTATTATGGTCAAACTGTAACTCAGTTTTGGAATGTTGCAGTAACTGGATCTACATGTAGTATGGAATTACAATTATCAAAATAATTTTCATCCCAGAAGCAAAGAATCACATTTAAAATGGTCTACATGGGCAAGAATATTTTGGGCTGTGTGTGGCTAGAAGAAAAATGCTTGGATCTTGGATCATGCGTATGCAGATAGTCAATGAATTCCCTGACTGCCTCATCTAGATTGTCACTTTGAGGTCAGGACTGCCTTCCACCAAGGCTGAACAGTTTAACTGCTGGTAGACCTTTACAACAATAGCACCTGAGGCAGTGTGTTAGTAAAAAAAGAAGTTATGTACCTACCATAATGTTCCATGTTTGTTGTCGATCTCACCTTCCTTCTTGCTGGTTTGGTTCGGAGCCAATCCTCAGCTCCAACTCAGCCGATTTACTGTAGCTCAAGAGCTTTTATTGGCTCAAGGCTAACCCCTATCCCAACATGCCTAGCAGTAGCTACCAAGATCTCGTTTGTAATAGCCCACACTAGACATACATAGTAAAAAACAATTTTTTTACTAATCTCCTAAGCATTTAAAATAGGAAGGAAAGAGGAACAAAACAAGGCATGATTGATTAACCTGGTATGTCAGCCAGAAACCTTAGCCAGTGTAACCAATAAAGGAGCTCCTCTCGAACCTCCAGGAAGGGGGAAGGAGTGTGGGATGCAAGGAGGAAGGCGAGATGAAGGACAACAAACTTTTAGTTATGTACTCACCATAACTTCAGATGTTTGGGATCCATCTCGCCTACATTCTGACTGATGGGTTCGGAGCCGATCCCTCGGCTCCGACTCGGCACGCTTATGCCAAAGAGCGAAGTCTCTTATTGGCTGAGCTTACTATATCCCAGGATGCACCACTACCAGTCCCCCAGATCTAGTTTGTCCGCATACATGCACACATGCACGCTCTGATTATATAACATCGTCAGATGAACAAGATAAAAACAGTAGAACTCAAACCGTTCAATCTCTTCTGATCTCCAAGGCAGGGGGAAGGAGGGTGGGTATTAGGAATGTGGCGAGATGGATCCCAAACATCTGAAGTTATGGTGAGTACATAACTAAAAGATGTTATGTGATCCTATCTCGCCTACATTCTGACTGATGGGACAGCGTCCTAGCACCTGAATCCTGGGTGGCTCACTGGAAAACACTCCTGAGTACCGTGGAACCAAATGATGCTCGTCCTTTAGATGCCACATCCAATTTATAGTGGGAAATGAAAGTGTGCGGATTGGACCAAGTAGCCGCAGCACAAATCTCGATATAGCGAGCTTGGAATGAAAAGCTATAGAAGTAGCCATAGCTCTGGTAGAGTGAGCTTTGATAGATGTTGTAAGTTGCTTATTCAAGAAGAATAAGCCTGAGTTATGCAATCTCTAATCCATTTGGAGATAGTAGCTTTTGTGATGGTTTTACCCAATTTATTGTCTGAGAAGGACACAAACAACTGGTCTGACTTACGAAGTTGCTGAGTCCTGTCTAAATAGAAGCGCAATTGCCTGTGAACATCCAATTTATGGAGAGTGTATTCTGCCTCATTGGAGAATTTTGGGAAGAAAACTGGTAGCTCTAGAGACTGTTGGAGACAGAGATTAGAACAGACCTTAGGGACAAAGGATGGATTAGGCCTAAGTGATACTCTATCCTTGTGGAAAATCAAGTACGGTGGTTTAATAGACAGGGCTTGAAGCTCTGAAACTCTTCTTGCAGAAGTAATTGCAACTAAGAAGGCAGTTTTCCAGGACAGATATTTTAACTCACATGTAGCAGCCGGTTCGAAAGGGGAAGATGTCAATGCACGAAGCACTAAATCTAGATCCCACGGAGGGGCAGGATGAAAAACTGGGGGTCTTAACAGGCCCGCACCTTTAATGAAAGTTTTGCATAGTCTGCTGCTCATCAATGGAGGATCCATGGACTCGTGAAATTTAGAGATAGCCGCTAGTTGGACTTTAATAGTAGAGACAGAAGATCCTTGATTAAACAGGGATGTTAAGAATTTCAAAACCTCTGGGATAGGAGCAGTGATAGGGTCTAAGCCCTGAGTTGAGCCCAGATAGCAAACCTCTTCCACTTACTGAGGTACAATTTCTTAGTGGTGGGTTTGTGGGCGAAGATAAAATGTGAATAAATTCGGGTCTAATGTGTGACTTCTGACTAAAGTCGGAAGTGGAGGAACCAAGCTGTCAACTTCAAGGAGTGAAGGGACTGGTGCTGTTGTCCCGACTGAATTAACAGGTCCGAATTAGGTCTAAAGTCCACGGATCATCCACGCATGTTTCTTCAGGTAAGGAAACCATACCTGACGAGGCCAGTATGGGGCAATCAGTATCATTGGACCCCAATTGAGAAGCTTTTGAATGACTTTGGAGAGAAGTGGAATCGGAGGAAAGGCATAAAGTAGCCCTGTTGGCCAAGGTTGTGCTAGAGCATCCATAGCTGGTACTCCCTGATGTGGAGTCAAGGAGAAGAACCTTTGCACTTGGTGTTTAGTGGAGTTGCAAATAGGTCGCAGCACGGTGTCCCCATCTCCGGAAAACCTGATCTGCTACTGTTTTGTTTAAGGACCACTCGTGAGGAGAGAGAATTGTCCTGCTTAATCTGTCTGCCAGTATATTCGATTTCCCGGAATGTGGGTCGCTACCAAGAAGCGGCTGGTAGCTACCGCCCATTCCCACACCCTCATGGCCTCTCTGCAAAGGGGGTAAGATCTGGTCCCTCCTTGCTTGTTTAGGTACCAGACCACCGACATGTTGTCTGTGTGGATGGCGATTATGCCCTGAGGGAGAAACCTGTGTAAGGCCTGTAGGGATAGAAGTACCGCCCTCATCTCCAATACATTGATGTGGAGAAGAGTTTCGTCTGGAAGCCAGGATCCCTGAACTAACCTGCCCAGACAATGCCCCCCCCACCCTGTCTGGGAGGCATCTGTCGTCAGGGTGACCACTGGAGAGGGAATAACAAAAGGACTTCCTAGATTTAGATTGGATGTCTGAAGCCACCAGCGAAGGTCCCGTTTGCATGTTTCTGTAATCCTGATGGGATGATTGAGGGGAAGGTCCTGAAAGGACCATTGAGTTGACAATAGCCACTGAAGAATCCTCATGTGCAATCTTGCCAGAGGAACTAAAAGAACCGTGGCAGACATTGAACCTAAAACTTGTAGAACCATCCTGGCTGGGGCTTTGGATCTTGAGATCAGAGCTTGAACTTGGCCCTGTAAAGTTTGGATCCTTTCGGCAGGAAGAAAAACGCGCATCAATTTTGAGTCTATCTCTGCTCCTATGAACCTTATGCGCTGAGAGGGCAGCAAGACAGACTTTGACCAATTGAATGTAATCCCCAGGGTAGCACCCAGGGAGATGGTGGCTTTGAGGTTGTCCATTAGTAGATGCCTGGTGGTGGCAGTCAGGAGCCAGTCGTCCAGATAGGGAAACACTTGGAATCCAAGACTTCTCAGGTGAGCCGTCACTACTGCCAAACACTTGGTGAACACCCTGGGGGCTGTGGTGAGACCAAAGGGCAGTGCACAAAATTGGTAATGACTGACTCCCAGGCTGAAGCGCAGATACCTCCTGGACGCCTGATGTATCGGTATGTGATAATAGGCGTCCTTGAGGTCTATGGAGCACATCCAAACATCCTTCTCCAACAATGGGAGAATGGATTGTAACGTGACCATTCGAATTTGGATTTCGTGACGGATTGGTTCAGTCTGCTGAGATCCAATATTGGTCTCAGGTCCCCTGTCTTTTGGCACTAAAAGAACCTGGAGTAATTTCGGATCCGATCTGGTCTGTGGGGACCGGTTGGATGACTCCTTTTTCTAGCAGCTTTAAAGCTTCTGCGGCTGCAATTTCCCTTTGACTGGGTGGTGGGTCCGGGATTTTTTTGGACGGTGGGGGTGAGTATGTGAACGGGATGGTGTAACCTCCGGCAATGATCCGGCACCCATCTGTCCTGAGTGATTGACTCCCAGGCTTTTAGGTGCTTGGCAAAATGACACCCGACTGGCTCCAGAGCAGCACAGCCGGGCAATCCCTCATGATGTGTGGGAGGCTGAAGAGCCACGAAAGGACTCGCGGTCTCCAGAATTGCGGGGCCCTCTGCCGCCTCTGGGACGGCGTCTCCCAGAAAAATTTCCCCGTCCTCTGCCTCTGGAAGGGGAATCTTCCTGCTGTTGGGGGAAAAACTTACGTGATTTACGGAACCACATCTTCCCCCCTCCTTTAGCCTTGGGATAAGGCCGAAAGGGAGTGGAATAACGGGCACCTACGGCAGATAAAGTTTTTCCCTCTTGCTCACAGCGGGTAAGGGTGTCTTTAACCTTAGGTCCAAACAAAGAGGACCCATCAAAGGGAGCGTCAGTGAAGGAAGATTTGAAGGCCTCCGCAAACTGACACAAGCGAAGCCAGGCTTGTCTCCGTAGAGCCACGCCTGTGCCTGCCGCTCTACCCGCCCCTTCGGCCGCATAGGAAATGAGCCTCATGGACGAGTTAGAAATTGACGTAAGGATAGCCAACTGAGAGCTAACCGACTGGGCTAGCTGCTCAGGTAGGTTACCCGAGAGGGAATCTGACAGCTCCTTGACCAGATCCCTCTGAAGCCTGGTAAAATGTGCCAAATAATTCAGAGACCTTAAAGTAAAGGCCGCTGAAGTCAGGGTGCGCTTCCGTACCTGTCCATGCTCCTAGACTCCTTATTAGGAGGATGGACGGACGTTGAAGCCTCTGCCACGTCCTGTTGTGTAGCAGATGCCACCACCATGGCATCTACAGCCACGCCTTTAGTGAGGAACTCCTTCTCGGGTGGGGCAGACAAAAATTTATTAGGACGAGAAGGGACTGGTTCCACGGTATCTGGATGTTCCCACGCCCTCGACAAACCAAATCCAGAAGCTCGTCGAAGGCGGAGACACCCAGGAGGCGGAGGGCTGAGCCCCAAAGGCCTTGAGGAGCACTGACTCATCAGCAGAGGGGGTTTGGATATCCAGCCGCCTCGTTGTTTGAGGATCTCTAAGATGTCTGCAAATGAGACATCATCCGAGGGCGACTTCGGGACCCTCTGCATCATCAAGATCAGTGTCCGATGTAATAGACTCGGGCGAGTCCACGGGCTTCCTCTTGCACGATCTCTTCCTTGGGCGTTCCTCCGAAGACAACTCGAAGAACCCTCAGGAGGAGGGAACCCCAATGGGGTAACCTCAGGCCCAGGGGCTCCGCTGCCTACGGACAGGGAACTGCCAAAGACCCAGTCTCCACGCACAGGAAGGTGCGGTAAAGCCGGAGAGATGGCCGAAGAAGACTTGGCCAAGGCACTCCTCATAGCTCTGAAAGCCGGACCCCCAGAATCCTGGGAGTGTCCGGTCCCCGGAGCCATGATAGCCGACGGAAGTCCCGCAGCCGAAGCACCGAGAGGGAGGCTCGGAACCGAAAGCATAGGTCCCGAAACATCACCCCCGGGTCCAGCCGAAGAAGTCCATGTACCAAACTCGGACCCGAAGGCCCGGGTTGGAGTAAGGGTCGGAGCCGACCCTAAGATCTCCACCGGCTCCAACAGCACCTGCTCCGACGTAGCTGAAGCGGTCGGAGGAGGAATAGCAATGGGATGGGCCTGGGCTATCGGCTCCGAAGCCAACTGGGTCGGAGCCAAAACAAATTTTTGGAAGACTGGGGACTGGAACAGTCTTTGGAGCACCCTGTCTATATCTGAATCCGACATCCTCGAAGACCGAGAGGATACTGAACGGGTTCGAGATGGCCTCTCCAACGGCCCCAAAGGGCTAGGGGACCGGCTCCGAGGCGACCCGATGACTATCGGTGCCGAAGGAATACCCACACTAGATTCCATCGGTGCCGAGGTGGACTTTGGCGCCGAGGAGGAAGTGTCTGAGCGGGCAACCCTTGTCGGCTCCGAGACCAGTGGAGCCGACGAAGGTGACCCGCCTCTCGATGCCCCAGCCATCGGCTCCGAAACCAGAGGAGTCGAGACTGGTGGCATCGAGGCAGACTGTTCCGCCCTCGGCTCCGAAGTCCTTGGAGCTGAAGGAGAAGCCTGCCTATGTCTTTTGGCGGTCGGATCCGACGGACTGGTCGGAGCCGACGCCCTTTTCTTTTTAGCCGGAGACGGAGAGGATGCCAAGGCTTCTTCAAAGGAAGGTTTTATTAACCCTTTAAGAATCAGTTTATTTTTCCTCTCCTGGAGGACCCTTGAGGAAAAAGCGTGACACACACTGCATGACTCCTGTAAGTGTTTTGCACCCAAACAATACACACAGAGCGAGTGATCGTCTGTGATAGACATTTTGAAATTGCATTTGGTGCATTTTTTAAAGCCCGAAGGCCTAGGATTTTAAGACATTATGGCAAAAAAAATCAGTAACCTTGACAGAAAAATACACCTACTTTCTGTTTACTGACACTACCTACTACAGTTATCGCTTAGGTAAAGAAAGCGTCACAAAAAACTTTGAAACCCTGTAAGGTTTTAGGAGGGTTGAAAGACCGGGAAGGCCCTAAGATGAAGGAGGCCTAAACCAAACTCAACCCAATCACACAACAAAGTCTTTTCACAAACTCCAAACACACACAAAAGTGAAGAATAGCCGTTAAAACAGCTTTTTATGACAAGAACAGCAAAATTCTGACAGAAAAAAGTTAGTAAATTTACTACTCAGCTCAGCCAGCTCGAGACCACGTCTTCGCAGATTAGCGGCAAACGAGATCTGGGGGACTGGTAGTGGTGCATCCTGGGATATAGTAAGCTCAGCCAATAAGAGACTTCGCTCTTTGGCATAAGCGTGCCGAGTCGGAGCCGAGGGATCGGCTCCGAACCCATCAGTCAGAATGTAGGCGAGATAGGATCACATAACATCATGGAACGTTATTGTACATAACTTCTTTATGTTATGTTGTCCCATCTCGCCTTCATTCTTGCTGGTTGGGACCACGTCCCCAGCACCTGGTTCTTGGGTGGCTCACTGGAACAAACTCTTCAGGACCATGGAACCAATGGATGCCCTATTCAGAGAGACCATATCCACTTTGTAATGAGTGATAAAGGTATGAGGATATGCCCATGTTGCTGCTGCACAGATTGAATCTAAAGGCAATTTAGCTTGGAAGAAAACAGAGGTGGGTAAGGCCCTGGTTGAATGTCCTCTGGGCCTTCCTGAATGTCCTCTGGGCATCTTTTTAAGCAAATTATATGAATAACTGATTGTGTCCAACAGCCATTTTGATAAGGTCACTTTTGAAACTGAAGAACCTTGTTTATTGTCAGCAAAGGATACAAACAATTGGTTTGATTTTCTAAGGTCTTTGGTCCTGTGTAAATAAAAATGCATTTGTCTGTGAACATCCAATTGGTGGAGTATATAGTCTGCCTTATTGCCGTAATTGAGGAAGAACACAAGAAGCTCAATGGACTGATTTAAGTTATACTCTGAACATATCTTTGGTAAGAAGGAAGGATTGGTCTTAAGAGAGACTCTATCTTTGTGAAAAATGAGATACGGTGGGCGAATAGACAAAGCATGTAATTCAGAAACCATTCTAGCTGAGGATATAGTAACCAAAAAGAGGGTTTTCCAAGATAGAAATTGCAGGGGACAAGATGCTGCTGGTTCAAAAGGTGCCAGAACAATAGAAGCTAAAACCAAGTTTAGGTGCTGGGGGGGGGGGCTTCAAAAAAGTTGTACCTAATGCTCTGCACAACTTATGGGACATGATGTTAGAACCAAAGTCTCCTACATGAAAATTGGAGATGGCAGCTAACTGGACCCTAATAGTAGCTGCAGCTGCCCCTCTTTCGAAGGTTTCGGCCAGAAAGTCAAGAATCTTGTGAACAGGAGCAGTGAAGAGATCAATGTCATTACTCTTAGTCAAATAAGAAAACCTCTTCCATTTGCTAGTTTAAATCCTCCTGGTAGTGGGCTTGTGAGAGGACACTAGGATGTGTTGTACAGCTGGGGAAATGTTTGAGAGCCTGGCTAAGACTGGAAGTGGAGGAACCAAGCAGTCAGCTTGAGAGCTTGGAGGGAAAGATGAAGCTTGCCCGACTGATGCGTCAGGAGGTCCGAAACTGGGTCCAGTATCCAAGGCTCCCATTGAAGATGATGGCGAAGAAACGGGAACCATATTTGACGAGGCCAGTAAGGATCAATGAGGATGAGTTTGCAACCCAGCGACTTTGCTTCCTGAAGTACATTTGGAATTAAGAGGGAAAGGTGGAAAGGCATACAGTAGACCCAGAGGCCAATCGTGAACAAGTGCATCCCTAGGTAACTGTCCCAGAAGAGGGACTAGGCCGAAGTAGCTGTTGCATTTGTTGTTGAGGGAAATGGCAAAAAGATCGCAGCATGGCTGGCCCCATTTGCGAAAAATCAAGTTCGCAACTTCTTGCTTCAGGGATCATTCGTGAGACATGAGGATAGCCCTGCTGAGCCTGTCTGCTAACACACTGGATTTTCCGGGAATGTGCATTGCAATCAGAAAACATTGGGAAGACATCTCTCATTGCCATACTCAAAGCGCCTCCCGACACAAACTGTAAGATCTGGTCCTGCCCTGCTTGTTGATGTACCATACCACTGACATATTGTCTGTTTGAATTGCAATGGTCTCGGTAGGTAGAGAGTCTTGAAGTGCTTGCAACGCCAGAAGCACTGCTCTCATCTCTTAGAACATTGATGTGCAAATGGTACTCGTGAGGTTGCCACATTCCTTGAACAGTCTGTCCCAGATAATGCCCCCCCCCCTAATCTGGGAAGTGTCCGTGGTCACTGTGGCTACAGGATGGGGGTCTAGAAAGGGTCTGCCCAGAGTCACCTGGGGGGAGACAAGCCACCATACTAAGTCCTTTTTGCAAGTTTCCGTGATCAAGATCATGTGTGACATTGGTAAATCCTGGAAAGACCACTGAGCGAAAAGAAGCCACTGCAGAATCTGCATGTGGAGGCGTGCCAAAGGAACTAGTGTAATTGCAGCAGCCATTGAGTCCAAGACTTGTAAAACTTCTCTTTCCTGAACTCTCATCTTTTTTATGAGAAACAAAACTTGCTGACGAATGGCTGACGCCCCGTCTTGAGGCAGTTTTGTTGTCATGCAGCTAGTATCTAAGTCTGCCCCTATAAGGGTAATAGATTGACAAGGCAACAAGGAAGACTTTTCGTAGTTTATGGTGATGCCTAACTGGGAACAAGTTTGGATTGTGTAGTCCCATGCTTTGATCAGTTGATGCTCGGTGGTAGCAGTGAGGAGCCAGTCATTTAGATATGGAAACACCTGGAATCCTAGAAGCCTCAGGTGAGCCGTGACCACTGCCATACACTTGAACACCCTGGGGGCTGTGGTGAGACCAAAAGGCAGGGCTCTGAACTGATAATGACTGACTCTCAACCAGAAGTGTAGAAATCTTCTGGATTGCCTGTCCATTTTTATGTGGTAGTATGTGTCCTGGAGATCTATGCAGCACATCCAATTGTCCTGACCCAAGAAGGGAAGAAAAGATTGCAGTGTTACCATCCGGAACTTCATCTTTTTTACCGATTGGTTTAGCTTGCTGAGATCCAAAATGGGTCTCCAGTCCCCTGTCTTTTTTGGAACTAAAAAGAACCTTGAGTAAGTTCCTGATCCGATTTGGTCAGTGGGGTCTTCTTGGATGGCTCTTTTTTCTAGCAATCTTTGAACCTCTAGGATTGCGTGATCCTGAAGACTGGGTGGAACATCTGGGATAGAACATTTTTCTTTTGGGGGGGGAATGAGAAAAAGGAATTTTGTAACCCCTGGATATTATCGACAGTACCCATGTTTCTCTTGTGATAGTTTGCCAGGCTGCTGGGTACAGTGATAGTCTGTCCCCGACTGCCTCCATATTGGACAGTCAGGCCTCCCTTCAGGAGTGCTGGAAGGGCCTAGCAGAGAACATATCTCTGTCACCCTGCTGTTGCGGACCCCCTCTGCTGCGAGGATGGCGTCTTCCATTGTTGTTTCCCCCTCTGCCCCTGGGGAAAAAATCTCCATGTGTGTCAGGCGAAGCTCCCTGGGATTTTCGGAACCACATCTTTCCACTCTTTTGACGTTTAGGATAGGGTCTAGATGGAGTGGAAAAATGGACTCCTATGGCAGAGAGAGTCTTGCCATCCTGTTCACACCTGTTGAGAGTCTCTTTTACTTGAGGCCCGAACAAGGACGAGCCATCAAAGGAGGTGTTGGTAAATGAAGACTTAAAAGGTTCTGAAAACTGACAAAGGCGGATCCAGGAGTGTCTCTGCAAAGCTACTCCAGTACCTGCTGCCCTACTCGCTCCATTTTCCGCATAAGAAATGAGCCTCAAGGAAGAGTTAACCATGGAGGTCAAGGTCGCAAGCTGGGAAGCTACCCTGTTCGCAACTCCCTCAGCTGTAGGATCTTGCAGGGTATCTCCTAGCTCCTTTAGGAGATCCCTCTGAAGCCGTGAGTAATGTGACAAGTAATTCAGCGACCTCAGAGTAAAGGTTGCTGAAGAGAACATATGCTTCCCATACCTGTCCATCGTATGAGACTCCTTGTTCGGCGGATGGACAGATGAAGAAGTTTCTGCAAGTTCCTTCTTAGTGGCTCCTGCCACCACCATGGCATCAACAGGGACCCCTTTGGAAAGGAAAGACTTATCCTCAGGCACAGTAATAAATTTATTTGGTCTCCTCGGAACTGGTCCCATGGACTCTGGAGCACTCCACGCCTTTCGACTCACTACAAACAAAAGTGGGTCAAAAGGCAGAGATACCCAAGAGGTGGAGCGTCGGGAACCAAATGCATCCAGGTAGACAGACTCATACTCAGAAGGGGCTAGGGACTTCCAGCCACCCCTCTGTCTAAGGATTTCCAAGATGTCTGAAAAGGAGACATCCTTAGAGGGGGACTGTTGGTGCCCTTCCGATTCATCCAAGTCTGTATCACAGATGATAGACTCAGGGGATTCTAGATGCTTCCTCTTACATCTTCTCTTCCGAGGAACCTCCTCTGAATGTTTGGGGGAGGTTCCGGAAGAGGTGGGGTCACCCAATGGGGCATCCTGGGGCACAGGTTCCCTACGCTTAGAGACAGGAGGAGGGTCAAAGGCAGGGTAAGGCACCGAGGGAGAAGGAGCCAATGGAGCCGAGGGTGGAGCAGTCTCAGGAAACAGCACGCTCCTCATCACCTTGAAGGTGCCATGTTCCCGAGTCGAAAGAGCCGCCAGCTCAGAAGAGCCCGGAGATCTCCTGCGAACCGGGAGTGACAGGTCCGAGGCCGATGTGGGAGCCGAGCTCACTTGCGCTGAAGCTCCGAGAGGGACAACGGGGTTGGAAAAGGATCTGATGCCACTTTCCCCTCGGAGCCTGTGAGAGAGCTTCGGCACCCAGATCCCTGGATGGACTGAGACATCAAGGAGATTGGAGTGGTTGTTGGAACCGATTAAGGAGAAGTAACCGGAGCTGACGGTTCCACTAGCACGACCTCCATGCACCTCGGCTCCAAGCTCAAGAGATTCGGAGGAAAAACCGATGGAGAAGCTGGATGGGCCAAAGGAGCCAATTCCTTATGGGCTGGGCTTGATAGTAATTTAGCAAATGCCTGTGACTTGAGGACCACTCTCTCCACGTCGTGATCTGAAAGCCTGGAGGACTGAGAGGAGTGCAAAGATGAGCAGTGACTGCCCGCTCCAGGTTGCAGCAGAGGAGATTGTGGAGCAGAGAATACACGCTCCAAAGAAGGAGACCTTGTTCTCTTATGGGTCTGGACTGGCTCCAAGGATACAGATGGAGCCACCAGAGACTTAACTTTGTCTGAGCCAACACAGGGAGCCAACAGAGCTGAAGGTTTATCAGTGGATTTTGTCTGTTCCAAACTCAGAACCGATTGCATAGTGTGTTTTTCGAACACTTCAGCTGGCTGAGGACCCTCAGATGATGAATCATGAGGGTTCTTGTGAAGGCCATGCAAAATTAACTTATTTCTTCTCTCCTGCAGGACTCTGGAACTGAAAGCATGACAGATCAAGCATGAGTTCTGCAGATGAACAGCTTCTAGACAATATACACAACTCGTGTGCTCGTCCAAGGGACATTTTTTGGCAACACGAGTCGAGTTTTTTGAACCCAGAGGGTTTCAAATCTTTGGACATAGCGTAAATTCTTTCCACAGCAGTAGAAAAAACTAAGCTATACACTAACAGCACACAAAACTAACTACAACAAGGCTGTAAAGGTTAGCCCAAACAAAAATAAAAGAGAAACTTTTTTTTTTTTTTTTTTTTTTGTTAAAGGGGAGAAGAAAAAAGGGAAGAACCTCTAACTTAAATGGCTACTCCCCCAACAGGAGAGCCTCTAACTTAAATGGCTATACCAGAAAGGGTGGAGGAAGAGAAGAAGAACCCTCTAACTTAAATAGGTTCAACAGAAAAACAAGGCCTGTGGAGAAAGCAACGGACAAAAAATACCCACAACAAGAAGAGGAAGGAGTCGTTAGACTAACTGGGGTATGCTCTAACGAGATAATACAACCACAAAAACCTAGAAAAGGCTAACAATAAGTGAAAAGAGCACAAAGTACTTAGCCTGAGCCAGTAGTCTCAATCTCGATGCTGCAAATGGCAAACGAGATCTGGGTAGCTACCGCTAGGCATGTTTGGATAGGGGTTAGTCTCGAGCTAGAAAAACTCTTGAGCTATAGTAAATCGGCTGAGTCGGAGACAAGGATCAGCTCTAAACCCAACCAGCAAGAACGAAGACAAGATGGGACAACATAACATCATTTGTTTTTATGCAGTGTATTTTGTTTAGTTTAAAAAAATGTCTCACAATAAAAATATGTACAAAGGAAGGATAAGAACATATGTATAAAATGGACCATACAAGACTTTAAGTCAACATTGTATTTTTCACCCATCCTATCACGAGTATTCCAGCACCTTTAGATTTTGGAAGGATGTACCTTACTGGAAAGCCTGAAAAAAATTATCCAAACAAAAAATACTGCTGAACAGAAGGAAAAAGTGATCAAGAAAAATATTTTAGATGACCTACCTTGGAGACATCTGAAGAGGGAGACCAGAAAAATGCAAGTGTTTGTGGAGAAGAAAATGTTTTGCCAAAATATTTAGAACTAACAAAGTGACCAACAAAAACAAGGAACTGATGGCATACAGATGTCACTGTGCTGTCATTTCAAGTCATACTGGAAAGATCACAGAAATGTGTGACAGCGTGAATCTGAAAGATACACCAGAAATAGAAGACTATGACCCTCAGGAATTAATGTAAAGGTCTGAATATTTCTGTTGCAGAAGGAGATCAAAAAATGTAAGCCTTGGTTATCTTAACATAACAGATGATCCAGCCACCATGCCAGAAAGAACTGACCATCATGCGAGAGACTACTTAGTAAAAAATGGACCACCTAAAATTCTTTTGAAAGGAATTTCCTCAGAATGAAACTGGATCACACCTCTTAAAAAGTTCACATCAAAATAAAACTGCAAAATGGGGAAATCATTTCTCATCCATGGTTAATATATTCCATGTCAGATAAGGTATTTTATTTTTCTTGTCTTTTTGGAAATGATGTGAAAAGTGCCCTGCTTACTAATGGTTTCAAGAACCTGAACAATGTGTACACTAGACTGGCAATGCATTAGAGGTCAAAAGGTCATTTAGTGGCTATGCATAGTCATGAACTTTAGAGGAGACTGCGCCAAAAACACTACTGACCAAGTCCAAGAAAACCTGATAAATCAATAAAGAGATGCTGTCATGTTTTTGAGAGGTTAGCTGATATAATTCAGTTTTTACTTGTGCATAGCCTGTCCTTTCACCACTTTGTTGAACTGTTGAGGAGGTTACATAATGGCAACTTTCCTGGAATTTTAGAACTGCTAGGAAAATCTGACCCACTCATTCAGAACCTTCTCAGATGATTTTCCAGTAAGGACATGCATGATCTATACATTGGCAAACATACTCACAATGAACTTATTAGTGTATGGAAGAAGCAGTGCAAGAAAACATTGCACACTTGAGTAAAAGTTGCAAAGTATTTTGCTGTAATTCTTGATTGCAGTCCAGATATTAGCCATCAAGAACAAATGTCCATGACAGTTATATATGTCTCTGAGGGTACATTACCTGATACACCAGCTGGTGTGTATGAGCAGTTTATAACCTTGTTTAGGTGCAGAGAGAGCCACTGGGGAAATTTTATATAATGTGTTTAAGCAGGAAAGTATAGTTGTGTAAGTTGCTCTTTCCATTGCAGTAGCTGTTCAAATTCCACACTGCTGTAGTAGTATTTTTGCTATGTGGATTGCATCCTGCCTAGGATACAATAACTGGCTAGCTTCACGAAGCTCTGATTCCCTCTCACATCTTCACTCTGATTGCTGATCGGTCAACCCTGTGGAAAAATCAGTCGTCAGAGTAAAGAATCTTTATAGGTTTATAGGTGTATACTAGACTAATGACAGGAGGCCTTTATAAGCCTAGATGTGCATCCCAAATGGATGCATGTTTTGGTGCCCTAGGTGTTAGTTTAAGGGGTATATGTAAGCTATAACATGGGTGGTTAAGCAATTACAGGCCGTCTCTATCATTTAGAGATAATGGTGCCAGACCAGGGTCAATCTCCAGTCTTCTATTTACTGGTCAAGATTAGCTTGCATACGGTCAGGGAAGAACTCTGCTGCTCATGGACGGACAGCCTGTTGCAAAGAAGGGGTATTCTTTGAGAGCTCTACCTGTCCCTCTGATGTATCCTACTTATGTCATAAGTAAGTCCCTAGATCAGGGGGTTCTGATGCTATTTGTTTTGCAGACATACAAAGTCCATCAGAGTGGGATCCAAGGATGGCTTACCTGCTAGAGTACACGGATATAGCTTTGAGATGATCCACATAAGATATGTTGTTAATGCCATGTATTTTTGTGAGAAACCCCTGTGAGCATTCCAGTTGTTGCATGTGTCTGGTCAGGTACACACAGAAGGGAGCTCTGTACTCAATGATGGATCTGATGAAGGCTGAATACAGAGAAATGATGACTTCCATGTACCTAGATGCCATGTCTTTGTTTATAAGTTGAGCATTACAAAACAATTTTGTTACAACCATAGGCACATGTTGGTCAAAAGCCAGGTTACTGTCTATATGTGTCCCCAAATACCTGACTACTGGGTCTGGAGGTAGTTTCTTAGGGAAGCTGACTTTCTAAAAAGCACTATTTCTTGGCATTAAGTTTTAAACTATGGCTCTGGCACCAGTCATTTGTCTGGTTTAGCCCTTCTTGGAGGATATTATTGTCTTGGGAGGATTCTATGACAGTTCCTAGTCTGCAAACATCTGCAAACTTAGTCAGCCAGACATCTGAGAAGTAGATGCCAAAAAGGAGTGGATCCAGCACAGTGGCCATGAGGGACTCCACTAGTGTCCAGCGTCTTTGTAGAGGTGGATTCCCCTATCCTAACTTCCTGAGTCCTATCAATGAGCCTGCTGTCTATCTTGCGGGTGACATAGCAGTTTATACCTAATTTAATGACCCTGTCTACGATGCGTGAGTGGGGTATTGTGTTGAATGCCATGGCTAAGTCAAGGTAGGCACTATGCACCATTCTGCCTCCATCTATTGCTTTAGTGACACTCTTGAAGAAGGCCACCATTTGAGTAAGCATGATCTTCCCTCGACAAAACAAAACTAAGCTGTATCCAGTATCTGATGTTTTCTATGTTGTCATTTATCAAATTCATGATTACTCTTTTCAAGGCTTTACATATGAGACTAGTAAGGCTTATGGGTCAATAGTTTTTCAGATCCATGGATGACCCACCCTTGTGCAAAGAGATAACACTAGCAGTCATCCATTCATTTGGCAAGAAGCCTGTTTGGAAGCTATGGTTAAATAGTGATTCTATTGGGCCTGATAAGCCATGCTTCATGCTACTAAGATGGCATCCTGGAATATTATCAGGTCCCATCGACGAAGGGTTTTTCGCCTACGAAAGTGCTTTAAGTACCTGTTTACTAGTGATAACTGGGGGAGTAATGGTTGGGGTATTTCCTTGACTGGTGTATAGGGGGTAAAATTGGTGGTGAATTTATTAGCCAGTAGATTTGCTATATCCTCTGGCTCAGTATAAGTGGCTTCATTTACAATAAGTTCTGCACATTGTTGTGTACTGCCTTTGAGATTGCAGACATAGCTAAGAAAGTCTTATGACTGTCCTTCGCCTGGGAAGCTACTCTTACTTGAATCTTAGCTTTGGTCGACTTAACTGGGCCCCTGAGCTGATTATCTAGTTTGACTTACCTTGCTGGGCATTGCACTTCCTTCTGTTGTACAACATATATTTTTTTTGAGTTTGTACTGTGCTTACTTCAGGCAAGTACTGCTACCTTTTTGCATCTGTGTATATGATTTTAAATGATTCCATATAGATAGCAGTGTCCTCTGGGTTTTGTGGGCTTTACATTTTGCCAGGGTGTCACTTAAAAGTATGAAGACTGACTTAGGATAATTCCTAAAAATTCCAGGGTTAGCTGGTGTCAGACTATTTTTATTTCGAAGCAGACAGCTTTGTGATCTGATCTGACCTGACCAGTGACAATATTATACATGGTGGGTGGAAGTGGGGTAGTGCATTATTCTCCCATATTGGTGAGGGCTAGGTCAATGATGTTTGCACCCCTGTAGGTGTTCGGACTAGCTGATACAGGGCATTCATGTTGACAAAAATCCAAGAATCTTTGGATGTGCAAATTTGGGGTCGTATACAATTCCTAGTTTATACGGAGGTAGTTGAATTCACCCAAGAGTGTTGTGTTCGGATAAATGGGGATAAAGTGACTCCAGTTCATTTAAGTAAGTGGCATGTTTTTTTTTGGGTCATAGAGGCAGAACTGTAGCAGGAAAATATATGGTGTGGGACTTTGCTTATGGTAAGTTGTACATGGAGGGGCTCAAGTGTGCCATATTGCTTGACCAGCCTTGACGTGATTTTTTTTTATATAAACTGAGACACCTCCACCTTTTGTCCCTTTTTTGTGCAGTAGCTGCCAGGGTGCTTTCCAGTGCTTTAAACCATGTCTCAGTAACTACACAGACATCTATGTTCTCCAGAGTGAGAAGAGATTGCACAGAATGGAGTTCTTTGTATAGACTCCTGGTGTTGAGCAGTATAACCTTTAAATTATCCTGAGTTGGTTTAGTTATCTTGGATTGTTAATCAGGGTGCTAATATCTAAAAAAGCCACTATTGAGGTGGACAAGATTTTAGCCTAAAAGGGACAGGTGGAGACCATCCATGGCAAAGCAGTGTGGTTTGTCAACTATATCTTCTCAGACTAACAAATACTGTTCCCCCTTCGAATAACACCATAATTAAGCCAATTATTAAAGTCAATTAATTCTCTTTTGTTCATATTCATGGCATCATCCTTACAGAAGGTAGAATGCGGTGCAATTCTAGTTGCACAACTGCTTGGGATACATAGTCTGCAGCTCCCTGACATCTCTCTTCGTACAGTCCAAGGAGGTATGTCTCAGGTCATTTCCACCCATGCGGACTATTACTGAGTCATAATTTTACTTGTGGTTCAGTAACTTAACAGCTTGAGTGATCTGGTGGATCCTGCCCCCTGATGCAGCCTGGTGAGTGGGACATCAGGATGCCTCACAATGGGTCTCCTGTGATCAAGATATTAGATTGTGAAGTTGTCTGCCATATAGGCCTAGACACTGAGGAATGGTAAGGTGGAGCTGATTGTGACATGGTCAGTGTTACTACAGTAGCGAGTTTTTGAGGTTGCTAAGGACACATTTTGATTTCTGCATCTGACAGGCATTTGAGGTTATAGTAGCTTACTTTTAAGGGTCTCAGCATATGTGTGGTCTACATGTTTGTCCTGTTTTGTGTTTGGCAGGTATTGGGTTGGTGTGTTTCTGGTCATCTGTTTGATGATTTCAGTCATTTTATGTGAGAGTATGGTTGTGTAAAATCTTACCAGTAGATGTCCTTCACTTCACTGTTGCAATATTTTTTACTATAGGGATTTCCTGCCTAGGGCAGCTCAACACAAGGCCAGTATTCCAAAGTTTTATGATCTCTTATGCACTGTAAATCACGTATATGCTCCCCACAAAGGACGTACAGCATAACAGTGATGTACAGACGCAGTTACCCGGAACTGAATTGTCCCAGTAGAGAACAGTCTCCATAGGACAAAGGAGCCCATGCACATACAGAAAAAGAAAATGTAGAAGAAAAAGGTAAGACCCTCAACCAGAAGGGAATCAAAAACAACAACAAAAAAAAAAGAACAAACAAGAGGGGGTTGGAGGGAGGGAGGAAACCTGTAACAGTGAAGAGAAGGACATCAACTGTTATGGTAAGACTTTTACACAACTGTACTATGCCCTTCTATACCACTGTTGCAGTATTCTTTACTACAGAGAGAGTAAAAAAAGGTCAAGAAACAGAATGGGAGGTGGAAGGCTGTGAATAGCCCTTAACAAACCCATACAAAATGGCTCTAGCAAAACCTGCTCTGGGTCTTATAACCATATCCAACTTATAATGCTTAGTAAAAGTATGCACTGAAGACCAAGTAGCAACTTCAAGGATGGAAATGGTGTCCAACCCCTTGAAGAAAGCATCAGAAGAATCAATAGCCCTAGTGTAAGCAGCTCTAACAGAAGCAGACAAAGACTTGCCATGAAAAGAACAACAAAGAAAAACAAACAAAATGGCCTTAGATATCCTGGAGAAGATGGCTTGCTTAGAAACAGCCAAACTCAATGTCCTGGGATGAAACAAAACAAAAAGCTAGTCAGACTTATGAATGGCCTTAGTTTTATCCAAATAGTACCCGATATGTCTGTGTAAATCCGAGGTATGCAAGACTCCCTCACTAGCAGACTGAGGAGAAGGGAAAAAGGAAAGGTATACTGACTAATTCAAGGATTACTCATTTACCACCTTGGGAATAAAATAAGGATTAGTACTAAGGGACACCCTGTCCCTGTGAAAAACCAAAACAAGAGGAATGGCCATAAGGGCCCAAAGCTCTGAAGCCCTCTGAGAAGAAGTAAGAGCCAGCAACAAGACAGTCTTCTAGCTACAATGTTGCAAAGAAGCAAAATCTGCAGGCTCAAAAGGAGCCTGAATCAATTTTTCCAAAATAAAATTAAGGTCCCAAGGAGGAGGAATAGGTTTCTTTGGAGAACTAAGGCACAGGACAACTTTAAGAAACTGTTTGACCTCAAAACAAGAAGCCAAGGGAGGATTCAAGTGTAGACAAGCAGAACTGGCTGACAGACTGGCCTTCACAGAAGAATAGGCCAAGCCACACTGGAGCAACTCACATAAATAGGATAGGACCAAAGGGACCCCACTGAAAAGGGTCCTGGTTATCAGCTTGACATCAGACAGAAAATATTTTCCATTTGCACATACAAGATATTCTGGTTGAGGGTTTCCTTGCCTCCTGTAAAAAACCTGAGCATGTCCTCAGAAAAGAGGTGCCTGAATGGGATCAAAACCCTATCACACACAGTGTTAGTTGAAGAGTGGACAAGTAAGGATGGATGAGGGACCCCATGTCCTGTGTGAGGAGGTCCAACTGGTGAGGTAACTTGTGATGATTGCCCCTGGTCAGATAAATTAAGAGGGGGAGCCAGTGCTGTCTTGGTCAAAAGGGTCATTAGCAAGATTTTTTGATAGTCCAGTTGAATCTTGTGCAGGACTCTTGGAAGTAGAGGAAGAGGACGGAAAGTATAAAGAAACATCCATTTCCAAGGAAAAGAACATATGCCTTCCATGCCAGATGGCATGGCACTCTGGAACAGAAGAAAGGGAGCTTATTGTTCAGAGGGGAGGCAAAAAGATCTACCTGAGGAATACCCCACCAGTGGACAATGTCTAGAAACATGTCTTGGTGAACCATCCATTTATGAGACTGTTTTGGAACTGCTCAAAGAGTCTGCCACTATATTGTGCTCTGAAGGAATGTATATTGCCTCAAGCATTAACAGATAACTGAGAGCCTCTTCCCAAGCATGAAGAGCCATCCTGCACAGGAGGCAAGATTTTATGCCTCCCTGCTTGTTGACATACCACATCACTATAATGTTGTCTGTGTACACCTTCAAGGGACCTGGATAGAACATGGGGTGAAAAGCATGAAGGGCCCAAATCAGAGCTCTCATCTCTTTGATTTTGATATGGTCTAACTTCCAATGGGGGGGGGGGGGGCTAGAGACCCTGAACTTTCAGATGATGACATGAAGGCCCCCAACCCATGTCTGAGACATGATGAACAGTTCTTGAAAAGGGACTGCAGGCTGAAAGGGCAGGCTGGGGTTGAGAGCAAACTGTTGAATCCATCAATCAAATTCCCTTTTTAGACATGGAAGGAGAGGTTCACTAAAATCCAGAGAGTGGACATGCTGTAGCCAAACTGATATGACGTACCACTGAAGCTTCTCCATATGCAGTCTGACAAAAGGGAGCACTGGAATAGAAGAAGCCATGAATCTCAGGGCATGAAGAAACTCTTTGGTTGGAATGGCAATCAGAGAAAGAAGAGACTGAAAGAAGGCTTCAATGACCAAACAGTTGGAGGTGGAAGAGAGGCTAACATTGGCACTGTCTGAATCTTACAACCCAGATACACATGATCATGAAAGGGAGTCAAGACAGACTTTTTGAAGTTGACAGTGAACCACTGACTTTGAAGAAGAGAGATGGTGAACTCCAGATCCTGTAACAGGGGACTGGGAGAAGGTTCCTGAAGCAACAGGTCATCTAGACAAGGAAATGTCGGAATGCCTTGGAGCCTGCAGAAAACAATCACAGGAGCTAGGCATTTTGTGAATACCCTTGAAGCAGTAGATAGGCCAAAGGGCAAAGCATGGAACTGAAAATGAGAGGAATAAACAGAGAAATGTAAAAACTTCCTGAAAACGGTGAATAGGGATATGGAGGTTAGCATCCTTCAGACCCAAAGACACCAGAAAAGCCTAGGGTACTAAAAGAGGAAACAGGGTATGAAGAGTAAGCATCCAAAAAGAGGGGACCTTGTGAAAGGTGTTGAGCAGGGAGAGATCCAGAATAGGTCTCCAAGTGCCCTCTTTTTGAAGAACCAGGAACATCCTGGAATAAAAATCCTTTCTCATTTGGGAAGGGAGATGGGTTTAATGGTTCCTTGGTTCACCATATACCCTAACACTTCTGGGAAATGAAGATGTTGCTGTAGAGGAGGTTGAGGAATCACTGAAAAAGGAAGGAGAGACTTCCATACCATGAAGTAACCCTGATGGATGACAGAAAGAACCCAAGAGTCTGAAGTGATGAGAAGCCAATTTGGAAGATAAATGGAAAGCCGAAGGGACAAAGGAACCTGGTCTTGGTTATGGTGGGGGGGACTGTCAAAGAGAAGCAGGCTTACCCAATAAAGGAGGTGCCTGGGACACAAAAGTCTGAGAATCTTTAGCAGAGGAGGATCACCTGCCACCCTTCCTTCCCTTGGAGACCTGGCAGGGATGTCTGTGGACAAAAGCAGATCTACAAGGATAATTCCTTGGAACATAGGGATAGAAGAGACAAAAATATGTTTAAGGTCCTGCAAGATTTTGCCTTTCTCTTGAAGAGAATTAAATAGGTCATCACCAACAGTCCCAAAAAGATGTTTATTATCCAAAGGACCATCCAACAAGTTGGCCTTAACATTCTCAAGCAAAGACTAGAGAAAAAGCAAAGAATATAACCTCATGACAGACCCAAAAACCACAGCCCTAGAAGAGGCATTAGTAGTATCATAGCTGCACTTGATAGAGTGGCGAGCCACTTGAGAAGTAAAACCTAAAATAGATAAGGCAGAAGATTTGCTTCAGAATCAGAGAGGTCACAAATAACCTGTAAAGCCTGAGCAATCAATGCTGGAGCATAGCTGGTCATGTGGGTCTGGTAATTAACAGCCCTAAAGGCCAAAGCAGAAGCAGTGCAAACCTTCTTACCAATCCTCTCCATTATTCTACTGTCCTTGTCATAAAGCAAAAGTTTGGAAGAGTTCAAGAGGATCAGCAGAAGGACACAAAAAACTGACAGTCCTCAAGGACTTTATAGAACCTATGAGGTTTCTTAGGAGCAGTAGGCTGACAATCAGGAGACTTGGACACAGCAATGAAAATGTCTAACAAGACAGCCAATGCAGAAGGAACTGCAGAGAGTTTAGGACTGTCCATATGAAGGAACTCATAATATCTCCAATGAATATCAGACACTTGAGAAGAATCCCACTTAAATTATTCCATCACCCTAGCAACTGTATCCTCAAGGATAATTCCTCAGAGAGAGAGAGAGCCAGGACTACTTGACTCCTTTTCATCAGAAACATAAGCCAAAGTCATCTGTGAAGAATATGACAAAGACCTCTCATCAGTAGAAGCAGGTAACAAAACCCCTTTAGAAGGCTTCAGGGCCATCAGGGCAGAAGACAAGCCCTGAGTAAATTCTTGCCATTCCCTTTGAGGATCCTCAAAATGGACTGAAACATGCTTCACCTTTTGTCTTTTCTTGGAAGGGATGATAGCCCTAACAAATATCTGTGGTTCTGATCCTTGGTGAGATTCAGTTATAGTACCTGGAACCTCCTCCTTAACCAATATCTGTAGAATCTCTCTAGGTCCTTCTGAGATACGCAGCCATGGTTCCCCCTCAATGTCTGGAGCAGATGCTTGCAAAGCCTCAGAGAATGTATGAAAAGATGGACCCATGCTGGCCTGTGATGTGGTTGGCATATACATCAGATTCCTCTGCCACAAATGGCCTACAGAAATATTACCCAATTCTATAGTGATGCCCAGTTGACGGTGGACAGCTAAAGAATCCATCTGAGACTTCTTGGCCTTCTTCTTACTTAGTGGGAGTATCTCAGGGTTAAAGGATTCTGCCATGCTACCCTGGACTAACTGTTTAAGCTGTTGGTTTTCAAAACAAATGGCCAGAGAAGACAAATGGCTTCTGAGTGTCTTTGGCATAAATGTCTTACAGATACTATAAGAAAAGAAAAAAAACAACTGGGGGACAGCTAGGTAATCAGCACAGCAACAAGGCGTTTAGACCGAAGAGCACTAATTGTGTTTGGACTGGCGACAAAGAAGTTCTAGGTAAATGCATCCTTATGTCACTTTTATGCCCTACCTCCTGTGCGAGGAGCATATGTGTGATGTACGGCACATACAAGACCATAAGGCTTTAGTATACTGGCCAAGGATCAGGCTGCCCTAGGCGGAAGATCCCTATAGTAAAGAATATGCAACAGTGATGTAGGAGGACAGCACTGCCTCCAAAAACAGTGTACAAGTATATCTCTTGTATACTGTTCCAAAGTGTTTGAAAATGAGATGGTTTCTTTTAGGTAAAGGCAGGGTTCACCCACTATGAGAGCTTGCAACTCAGATACTCTTATTGCAGATGACAGAACAATAAGAACAACAGTTTTCCATGTAATGAACTTTCAGTCTGCTAAATGAAAATGTTCACATGGAGACATGGTTAACTTTTTCAGCACAAAGTTAAGATCCCAGCAAGGAGCAAACTGTTTACAATGGGGTCTCAGTTGTAAAACCCTTAAGAAACGTTTTCACTAGAAACAGAATAAAGTGGAGGATCCATAGGCAGACGTGTTGATATGGCCACAATTTGTAATTTGATATTGCCACAATTTGTAATTTGACAGAGGAGTAAGACAGTCCAGAGTACAGTAACTCACACAGATATCTGAGCACCAGTGGCACAAAATCTCTGACAGGACTCTGTTTACTGGCTAGTCATAGAGTAGAAAACATTATCCACTTGCCAATACAAGATTTTCTAGTAGCAGGTTTTCTTGCCTCCTTTAGTACCTGTTACACATCCTCTGGAAAGATGCGCTTAAAAGAAATTAGAATTGAATCATCCAAGCAATTAGTTGAAGAGCTTTGAGATTGGGGTGAATCAGACTTCTCCTTGTATTGTGTGAGTAGGTCCAGTTTGTGCAAAGCTTGTGGGAATTGCCTTAGGCTAAGGGAGAACCAGTTATGCCTAAGCGAAAAGGGATTCACAATGATTTCTGGAGAGTTCTTCTGACTCTTTAGAATTACCCTGGATATCAATGGAATGAATGGGGATGCATAAAGGAGCACTGCTGCCCACAGGAATAAAAATGCATCTGTTTTCTAAGTTTGCTTGCACCGAACCCTGAAGCAGAATTTGTTCAGTTGTCTGTTTTGAAACAATGCAAACAGATCTACTTGAGGTGTTTCCCACAACTGGATAAATTCCTGTAAGACATGGTTGCTCAAGTTCTATTTGTGAGGGTCTGTCATGGTCCTGCTCAGCTATCTGTCACTTTACTTTGCTCTGCTGGAATGTAAAAAGCCTATAAGATTAAAGAGTGCTGAAGAGCTACCTCCTAAGCCATCACAGCCAGCCTGTACAGAGGATATGACTTGGTGTTCCCTTACTTTGTTGTGTACTACATCACTGAGGTATTGTTTGTAATCATCTGAAGAGATCCCAGAGACACTGATGTGTTTTTGGTCTGCCTGAAGAATTTCATAGGCCTCACACCTTTATCCTCATTGAACCTTCCTCCAGAAGTAAAATCTGAGGCATCTGTAGTTAGAGTTTGGCTTGGAGGTAGAGGAGAATGGGAAAGACCTGAATTTGTATCTGAAGTCTCCACCATTGCAGTTCCTTTTTAATAAAACCCAAGATTTGTATTTGAAATTCCAGAGTGCAAATTTTGGGTCTATGGGTTTTTTAGATACTACTGAACCTTTCTCATTTGCAACCTGGCAAGAAGAAGAACAAGAATCATAGCGGCTCTGAACCTCAGAATCCTGAGATACTCTCTGACTGAAGTCTGAGACACATCTGACAAACTCATGAAAGTTACCAAATAAATATCCACCTTTGTCAATGTCAAAAAGGCCTTTTACTGTAAGGTGTCTGTGACACAGCCTATAAAGACAATCCTGTGTGACAGGGTAAAGGAGGATTTCTGAAGATTTATCTTGAAACCCAAACTGTTTAGAATAGAAGAAACCCACTGTAATGTTCTTCTTTCGGCTTTTCCCGGTTAGGGGTCGCCACAGCAGAACTCCAGTCCGCTAATGATTGGCAGTAGATTTTTAGGGTGCCGAGGTGCCAGCCCAACGCCCAACCTTCAAAGAAGGCACGCCCATTTACGCATGTCTTTCGAATGCCACTCGACCACGGGGAGGACATGCAGACTCCACACAGAAGATGCTCCAGCCGAGAATCGAGCGGGAGAACCTCTTGCTGTAGGGCGACTACTACCGCTGCCGCTGTAATGATGCTTAACATCTGGAAAACACTCTGCAAATTTGAGTAAACGGTCAGCAAGTCATTTATCTCAAAAAGGAAATATGTGAATGATGTTCAGTCTGCAATAAGCTATGACTGGAGCTAGACACACCAACACCCTTGGAGCTGTAAATAACACAAAGAATAATGCTGTGAAATAATAATATGACCCAGACACAGAAAACTTGAGAAGTTTCTTGAAGCCTTTGGCTATGAGAATGGGTTGGTACGTAGTTTATTTATTTTTATTTTATTTTACATTTGTTGACCGGGCTAGTCTAACTGCCTATATGTCCATTTTCAGTAGAGGCCTGGGGAGAAAAGCTCCAAGTATAGGGAGTGACATGACATACATTGTGTGAATGAGTAACATGAGATACAGTACATTATTTAGATTCTACAGAAGTAAACTTGTACAGAGAACAAAACAAATATATATATATATATATATATATATACATATATATATATATTTTTTGGCCTGTTTTATAGACATACAAACTTATGATGATATCTAATACAGTGGAGTGGTAGCACTTATAGAGAAAGTAGACTCATATCGAGTACTAAGAAGGGAAAAAAACTCGATTAAATACTAGTTAGAGGTTAACTTACTAGTTAACACAGGTAGGTGTCAGAACAACAGAGCAGAGAAGTATAGGGAGAGCAAGATGGGGAATGAGATCTTAATCAGGGTTAGAGCAGGGGCATAGCCAGTAGGTTTTAAGATATTCTTTAAGATATTTTTTGAAAAGCAGTGTGGAAGAAAGAGTTAAGTGTTCATTTGGAAGCTGGTTCCAGGTTTTTCCCACTGTGTTAGTGAATAGTGAGTCCCCAGCCTTGTTTGATTTAATAGTGGAAACTAGAAGCTTATTAGCTGAGCGTAGTGTTGCAAGATTTTTGTATGGGGTAATCAGATTGGTGAGGATTGGGGTATTCATGGTGTGGTAAAGGATCTTATGGGTGATAGTAAGTTGTTGATAAAGTAGTTGGTTCTGCAGTTCTAACCAACCCAGTTGTTTGAGGTTGTGACAGTGATGGGTTTTGAAAGGGGAGCCAGAGGCAAATCTGGAAATGTTATTATAGCTAGTTGCAAGTTTGGTAAGGTTGTTTTTTCATAGATTGGTATATATAGCAGAAGCAAAGAACAGGGTGGAGATAAGGTGGGTCTGGGCAATGGTTCTAGCTAACGGTGTAAGGAAAGGTTTGATTCTATAAAGGGAGCCTAGTTTTCTGTTGACAGATTTTACAGTAGTAGTAATATGATCATCATAGTTGAGGTTGTGGTCTATTGTGATTCCTAGGAGATGGGTTGTAGTATCTGGAGATATGCTAGTTCCATTGTTAGAGGTTACTGTAAAATGAAATTGTGGTGACTTTTGGGTAGGTGTAAAGAGCAATAATTTTGTTTATTTAGGGTTAAGGAGGAGGCAATGTTGCATGAAGCAATTTTCCACAATATTAAATACCGTTTGGGTGAGGGTCTGGAGTGAAGTTATGGATTTAGCCGAACATATTAAAGTTGAATCATCTGCATATTGTATACAGGTGGCTTGTGGAATTTTGGCATTTAAATCATTAATAAAAACTGAGAAGAGAAGGGGGCCTAGAATAGAGCCTTGAGGTACTCCAATGTAGTTTTTAGATCTAATGTTACCATAAAACATCCTCAGGGAATTAGAGGTATCAGATTCTGAAAGGTCAACATCTTGAAGTTTGGAACTTTCACGTGCAGATTTAAAAAACAAAGCTCTAGAACTGGTCTCCAAAAGGACTCTTTGGTACCAGAAACATTCTGAAATGCCTTTGCCCCTTTTATTTAATGGCACAGGTTCTCAGAGTAAGTGCTGAAGAACCTGAGGAAAAAAATTCTGCTTGGTGTAGAGGGTGGGGACAAACTTCCCTGATAGGAAGCATGTGTGTCCAGTGCCAACTGTATAACTCATGAGTCACTTTTAACAGCCATGATTCTGAAACAATCTGCTGTCAAAGAACAATGTACAGAGCCAGTTTCTGGGACATATTGCAAGAGATAGGGACAGGAGGGTTGGAGGTGGAGAAAAGAATACTGGTACAGTCATTTTAAAGTAGTAGACTCTTCCTTTTTTGGAAAAAAAAAATCTTTATTTCTTGTTGTTCCCTTCTCCCATCTCTTTTTGGCTTGAGAAGATAGGGAATTGCTCATTTTGTTTCTTAGATGGGAAAGAGGACCTAGAAGTTTTGTAAGGGGAGATGACAAATCTTGGAAAAATCTTCATTCATCCCGGCTGCAGTCTGATAGCCTCAGAAGAGAGAAATTACTCCAAAGGAAGTTGTGCAGACCAAGCTTATGAATCAGAGAAATGGTCTTGGGAATCTACAGGGGAAAGACATGTCCCTGTCTATACCAAAATCCTCTGACGTGTCTTACTCCAAAATATTTCTGTTGATTTCTTTTTCAGGTTAAAATTTCTGAGCACCATGATTAACTGCCTGTAACAACTTCTTTCCTTTTGTAATAAGATTGCCTTTTCTAACAAGCACCACATCTTCAAATGAGCAATGTTATTTTTTTTTTCTTTACAAGTACAGCTGTTCCCAGCTACTAAAGATGTGGATACGGCCACGGGGTTAAACCTGAGGTGGGATCAAATGATTGCTAGTTTGAGAAATCTAAGCCTATCTGCTTTTTGGGAACTGAAGGTTGAGAATTACAGTTGTGCATGCTTCTGCCTCATCAAGAAGTCTCTTTCCCTCATTACATCAAGCAGCATCCAGTTTGTTTGCCTTACCCAGAAGAGATGATTCTCTCATGCCTGATTCAGAAACTGGAACAACCGAAGAGCATGTAGCTGACCCCAGGTTTGTGTTGGCTGAAAGGACTACTGAGCACACAGTCAGTAAGGACTCTTTGGTTTTCTTTTTAGGTACAGTGAGAAGAAGACAAGCAGGAGCAAGGTAAGTATATATGCTGTGACTGAGGAGGATGCTTCAGATGACGCAAGCTTCAGTGGAATGTGTTGGTTGGAAGGTAAATTGTCAAGTAAAAGCAGTAAACTTACACTTACACTCACACACTCAGTCTCCTATACACAGTTATGCATAAACAGCACAGTGAGTTTCTGAAGAAACCCTGTCTCACAGTTTTCAATCTGACATAAAAAAAAATGGAGGCAAGTTTTCATAGTAAAACAAGTACATACCCAGTAGTAGTTCCTGCCCAAATAAACTTACTGACACTTAATACCACCATACATAAATGTATAAAGTTTACACAAGCAGTACTTCATTTTCTATGTAAGTTTTCCTCCAAACAGCCAAAGCTAAAAATAGTGGTCTCTGACATGAAACTTCAGATATTAGAAATACACCAGGTTTCTTAAAGGGACAATGTTTCTGGAAAGCCCAAGTTATATAAACAGTGATTTGTTTTAAAGGGTAATATTCTGTGTGGAAGGATTCTCACTGAGGATGCATCTGCTAGAAATGAAGCTGAAGGCTGGCTTCTGCTCCTGTGAAGCCATCTGAGCTGTTTCTTCAAGAGGGGACAAGAAAGTACTGAAGAATCTTTACTCTTGACTGCTAATTTTCCCTCCACAGGACTGACCAATCAGTTACTAGAATGAAGGTCTGGCAGGGTGTCAGAGCTTTTTGAAGCAGGCTAGTTATAGTGTCTTGGACAAAACACAACCCACGTAGCCTAAAGGCTACTGCAGCAGTTGGAATGATGAACACTGTCAGGTAACGGACTCTGTAGATTCAACATTTTGAATTTTGGTACTTATAAAGAGATTGCGAGTGGAAAATATCTAGAACTGATCACCATGACAGCTCATCTTTGGAACCAGAAACATTCAACAAAGTATTAGTTTAAGGGTGTGCACACTTATGGAACCAGTTTATTATACATTTTTTATATTTTTCCCCTAACAGATTTGTTTTTCGATTGAATTGTACAGGTTATGGGTCACATTAAAGGTGGGAAACGTTTTGAAATTATTTATTGTGGTCTCATTTTTTATATCACAAAAATCTGGCATTTTAATAGGGGTGTGTACACTTTTTACATCCACTGTATAATGCACATTGGAAACTGGGATAGTACTAAGGGAATTCAAAAACCCTAATCAGCTATGCTGGGATGTCCTAATCTCCTTTTGGCTCCTCTCCAACTGCCTACACTAGTGATTTCCTCATTCATTGGGCCCCAGTCCAAAGATGCAAAATGGATGGGTACTAGGGGAAGGTGGAGCATTTAAACCAGTCAAGGCTAAAAGATATAGCTGATGCCAAAAATAAAAAAAAAAAACATTTAGGTTTAAAAATAAAAGCTACATACTAAATTTTCTTTTGATATTAATACACTACAAAATGACAATACAGTCTGAAATAAAGTATCTTAACTTTTCTTTGGTATAGCTTATACCGATTACTTTTAGTTTATTCTGGTGAACCACTCTTGCTCATAAGCCATCAGGTGACCACTCTACTACTTTCATAGTAAAGAAACTTTTCACTCACAAGGGAGTAAATTCATTATAACATTACATAAGATAATTCATTTAACTCTACTGCTCAAAATCAGACCAATGTCATCTTAATGGCTCTTCCCAGAACCTAAAAATCTGAGCTTAAGGCACCATTCTGTACTACCCCTTAAAATGGTAAATAAATACCTTATAATCTTCTTGTCACATTTACTTCTGGAGTCACTGTTTCCCACTTTGCTAGCTCAATTTTTACTTAACTAGCCACCATGAATATTAGGACTAAGATGACATTATGTAAGCAGCAGGAAAGTAAATTAAACCATTTAAGAACTTACCATGATAAAAGATGTTTGACTAGCTCACCACTACAGTAGTTCTTACTACTGGGAACTTCTGTCACAGAATGTCCAATGTTTAGCCTGACTCCCACAGCTCAATACTCTTCCCTCTCCAGATCTGTTACATGTACATCCATAAGGGATGCAAAGACATTCTTTGCATAAAGTGGACATCTACCCACACAACTTTAGAGCCTAGTAAACCAAAGGAAAGGACCTACTGATCCTATCTAAGCAGAGACATTTATTTATTTATTTTTATTTTAGATTTGTTGACTGGGATAGTCCGATTGGATACATGTCTATTTTCAGTGGAGGCCCGGGGAGGAAAGCTTCAAGGTAGAGCATACAGTAAAAATCACAAAATGATTACAAGTTATACACAGTTTACAGGCTCCAGTTGAGCAAGCAGGTAATATAATAAGAAGTTATGTACTTACCATAACGTTCTATGTGAGTTGCTATTCTCGCCTTCATTATTACTGATGGGTTCAGAGCTGATCATCGGCTCTGATTCGGCCAAATAGCAAAGCTAGAGATCTCAAACAGCTTTAGGCCAAAGCCCCATCCCACAATGCACCACTACATTCCCCAGATCTTGTTTGCTGCCAACTGGTATAGAAACCTATCCCAGATTTCAAGGAAATCATAAAATCCAGGGTGAAAGGAAACTCTTCATGAAAACCAACACCAAAGTAGTACCTCTCGTGCTTCCAGACATAGGAAGGGGGTAAGAGGGAGGGTCGTAATAATGAAGGCGAGAATAACAACTCACATGGAATGTTATGGTAAGTACATAACTTCTTAATGTGAAGTTGTTCAATCTCGCCTTCATTCTTACTGATGGGTAGCGTCCCCAGCACCACAATCTTGGGGTGGCTCACGGGAGTACCTGTTTCAGGACAGCAGATCCAAATGAGGCTCTGTCCCTAGAGGCCTTGTCCACTTTGTAATGAGATATAAAGGTATGTGGATTTGACCACGTGGCAGCTGCACAAAATAGAATCTATAGGTAACCTGGTCAAGAAGGCTGCAGAAGTAGAAACCGCCCTTGTAGAATGAGCCTTGACCTTGTTATGTAATGCAATACCTGCTTCACTGTAGATAAAGGAAATACAATCAGACAGCCATTTCGATAAAGTAATTTTGGAGACAAGTGCGCCTTTTTTTTAATCTGAGAAGGAGACAAACAGCTGATCAGCCCTTCTGAGATCTTTTGTTCTGTCCAAATAAAAGTGAAGTTGTCGATGCACATCAAGTTTGTGAAGCATATACTCCAACTGGTTTGAATGGTTAGGAAAGAAAACGGGTAACTCAATCATCTGATTCAGTGCGAATTCTGAATATACTTTGGGTAGGAACAATGGATTCGTCCTAAGGAAAACTTAGAAGTTATGTACCTACCATAACGTTCCATGTTAGTTGTCTTCTCTCGCCTTCTTTCTTGTTGGATGGGTTCGGACTCGGCACTTGCTTTAGCTCGAGAACTCCTTTTACCAGCTCGAGGCAACCCTATATCCCATGATGCAAGGCGGAACTACCTCAGATCTCGTTTGGCAGCTAACTTACCCTGCTAAAGGTTATCCTAACCAAAATAGGAACAAAGTTTCCCAAAAGAAGTCCTCATAACAAAGATCCAGAGGAAACAAACTAATAGGAACTCTTCAAGATCTGTCCAGGCCAGGGGGAAGGAGGGAGGGACGCAAGAAAGAAGGCGAGAGAAGACAACTAACATGGAACGTTATGGTAGGTACATAACTTCTAAATGTTAAGTTGTCAATCTCGCCTTCATTCTTGCTGGATGGGACCGCGTCCCTAGCACCTGTATCCCGGGTGGCTCAATGGAACAGACTCTTGAGAACTGTGGAACCAAAACTGGCCCTATCTCTGGAGGCCAAATCCAACTTGTAATGAGAAACAAAGGTATGAGGCGTGGCCCAAGTAGCTGCTGCACAAATGGTATCAATGGGAAGTCTATCCTGAAAAGCTGCAGAAGTGGATAGACTCCTGGTCGAGTGTGCTTTTGGCTTAGAAGGTAGTTGTTTGCCTCTGAGAGAGTACACATAGGAAATGGTGGAAGTCAACCATCTGGATAAGGTCACTTTAGAAACTGGAAGACCTAACCTGTTTTCTGCATAAGAGACAAACAATTGGTCCGATTTTCTGATTTGTTTAGTCCTATGCAAGTAGTACCTGAGCTGACGATGGACATCCAAAAAATGCAATTTCTGTTCAGCTCTGTCAGAATAGTTAGGGAAAAAGACTGGTAATTCTATAGATTGGTTAATATTGGTTTGAGATACAACCTTGGGGAGAAAGGAAGGGTTAGTTCTTAACGATACCCTGTCCTTATGAAAAACCAAATAAGGTGAACGAATACAGAGAGCTTGAATCTCGGAAACCCTTCTAGCAGAAGTGACAGCCAGTAAAAATATAGTTTTCCATGTCAAAAACTTCAAAGAACATGAAGCAGACGGTTCGAAAGGAGGTAGTATCAAGGATGCTAACATTAAGTTTAGATCCCATTGCGGAGGAGGATGCTTTATAGGTGGTTTTAGGAGAAAAACTCCTCTCAAAAAGGCCTTGCATAATCTATGAGACATGATGTTATTGTCATGCAAGCCAACATGATACTTGGAAATGGCAGCCAGTTGTACTTTGACTGTAGATGACGAGGATCCCGAATGAAAAACCTCCGCTAGGAAATCTAAAACAGAATGTACGGGAGCAGTAAAAGGATCGATATTTCTGGAGTTTGCCCAAATCGAAAACCGTCGCTACTTGCTAGCATATATAGTCCTAGTGGACGACTTCAAAGAAGACACTAAAATGTCTCTGACTGAGTCAGAAATCATTGGTAGCCTGGCTAGGGAAGGAAGTGGAGCAACCAAGCAGTGAGGTTGAGAGAATGAACGGCCCGGTGCTGCTGACCCGACTGGTGGATCAAAAGATCCGGAACTGGGTCCAGATGCCAGGGCTGCACCAGAAGGTGACGATGCAGAGACGGAAACCAAATCTGTCGAGGCCAAAAGGGAGCAATGAGGATCAATTTGGCTCTCAAAATGGTGGCTTTCTGAATGACTTGTGGAATCAATGGAAAAGGAGGAAAAGCATAAAGAAGTCCCCGCGGCCAATCCTGGGTTAGAGAGTCTCTCAGGGGTTGGCCTTGAAGGGGAAATAGAGTGAAATAGTCTGGGCACTTGTTGTTTTGAGGGGTAGCGAAAAGATCGCAACAAGGAGTGCCCCACTTCAGAAAAATCTGATCCACTACAGATTGATTGAGAGACCACTCGTGAGGCATCAGAATAGATCTGCTTAGCCTGTCCGCCAATAGGTTGGACCTGCCGGGGATGTGCGTTGCTATCAGAAACCGCTGAGAAGAGATCGCCCATTGCCAAAGTCTGAGAGCTTCTCGACATAAGGGATAGGACCTGGTTCCGCCCTGTTTGTTGATGTACCAGACCACGGACATGTTGTCCGTCTGTACTGCAATAGTTCCCGTGGGAAGAAAGTTGTCGAGGGCTTGCAACGTTAAAAGCACTGCTCTCATCTCCAGGACATTTATGTGCAGATGGTATTCTATGGGTTGCCACGTCCGTGGACCATCCTGCCCTGATAATGCCCCCACCCGATCAGGGAGGCATCCGTGGTGACTGTGGCAACTGGAGGAGGGGGAACAAAGGGTCGGCCCTGATGAAGAAGAGGGGAGGATATCCACCAGCCCAGATGAGCCCTGCAAGACTGTGTCACTAAGATCTCGTGTCTCATCGGAAGATCGTGATATGACCACTGTGTGAAAAGCATCCACTGTAGGAGACGCATGTGAAAGCGAGCCAGTGGTAGAAGAACAATGGCCGCAGCCATTAGACCTAGAACTTTCAGGACAAACCTGGCTTTGATCTTTTTGCTTTGTAACAGAAGCCGAACAAATTTTTGGATATCCAGAATTCTTTGATCTGTTAGTCTGGCTAACATTTTGACGGTATTTAACTCTGCGCCTATAAAGGTGATAGATTGGCAAGGCAGCAGAGAAGATTTTACGAAATTTACTGAAATTCCCAGATTCTTGCAAAGCTGTAGGGTGTAGTCTCTGGAATGAAGAAGCTGACACTTGGTGGTGGCAGAGAGGAGCCAGTCGTCCAAATAAGGAAACACCTGGAATCCTCGACGTCTCAGGTGAGCTGTGACCACTGCCATGCATTTGGTAAACACTCTGGGGGCTGAAGTGAGGCCAAAGGGCAGGGCTCTGAATTGGTAATGACTGGTCCCTAGCCGGCGGAGAAACCTCCTGGAGCGCCTGTGAATCTTTATGTGATAGTACGCATCCTGAAGGTCTATAGAGCACATCCAGTTGTCCTTGCCCAGAAAGGGCAGAATGGACTGAAGCGTGACCATCCGGAATCTTGCCTTTTTGACAAATCTGTTCAGATTGCTGAGGTCTAATATTGGTCTCCACTCTCCCGTCCTTTTGGGGACCAAAAAGAAGCTTGAGTAGACGCCGGATCCTACTTGGTCTGCCGGCACTGTCTGGACGGCTCTTTTTTCTAGGAGTTTTGAAACCTCCTGTTTTGCCAAATCCCTTTGACCGGGTGAGATGTCTGGAAGGGATTGTAGAGGTACGGAAACCCACGAAGGGGATCATGTAACCCTCGGATATAATTGACTGTACCCACTTCTCTTGAGATAGGGATTGCCAGGCTACTGGGTACAGTGAAATCCTTCCCCCGACTGCCTCCAAGGGTGGACAGTCGGGCAACACCTCAGGGATGCTGAAAGGGCTTCTCAGGAAGAGACTCCCTGTTGCCCTGGTTCTGAGGACCCCCCCTGCCTCTAGGGCGGCGTCTATTATTGTTACCCCCTCTGCCTCTGGGGGTAAACTGACCATGTGTGTCCGGTGTAGCTCCTTGGGCTTTACGGAACCACATCTTCCCCCCTTTCTGACCCTTGGGATATGGTCTAGAAGGAGTGGAAAACTGGACTCCAACGGCAGAAAGAGTCTTACCGTCCTGCTCACACCTGGTCAAGGTATCCTTCACTTGAGGCCCGAACAAAGCCGAACCGTCAAAGGGGGTATTAGTGAAGGACGCCTTAAAGGGGTCCGCAAAATTACACAGCCGCATCCAGGCTTGGCGTCTAAGAGCAACTCCTGTGCCTGCGGCCCTGCTCGCTCCATCGGCTGCATAAGATATGAGCCGCATAGAGGAGTTAGATATGGAATTCAGGATAGCAAGCTGTGAGGCAATCTTTTCCTGAGCCCCAACAGCAGAAGGATCCTGGACTACTTCACCCAGTTCTTTGAGAATATCTCGTTGAAGCCTGGTGAAGTGACAAAGGTAATTCAGCGAACGCATAGCAAAGGTCGCTGAAGAAAACATCCGCTTTCCATACCTGTCCATGGTCCTAGAATCCTTATTAGGAGGATGGACAGGTACTGAAGGATCCGCCAGTTCCTTCTTAGTGGCCGCCGCCACCACCATAGCATCCACAGAGACACCTTTGGAAAGGAACTGTTTATCCGACGGGCTGTAATGAACTTGGATGGTCTCCTGGGGACAGGTTCCACAGAATCTGGAGCCGCCACGCCTTCGAGCCACTACCTGCATGAGTGGGTCGAAGGCGGAGACACCCAGGAGGTGGAGGGTCGGGATCCAAAGCCTCCAGGTATACCGACTCATCCTCGGAGGGGTCAATGGAGGGCCAATTCCCCTCTGTTTGAGGAGCTCAAGGATGTCTGAAAAGGAGACATCCTCAGAGGGGACCGTGGGGAACCCTCCGACTCATCTAAGTCGGTATCAGATGTAGTAGACTCAGGGGAGTCTGTGTGTTTCCTCTTACCCGTCCTCTTCCGAGGGGGTTCCCCTGCAGGGTCAGGAGAAACCTCGGAAGAGGAGGAAATTCCCAGTGGGGAAACCTGGGGCGATGGATCCCTGGGCCTGAGAGCAAGAGGCTGGCAAGAGGCATCTGCAGGCACTGATGAGGGAGGAGCTAGAGGGATAGACCGTTGACCAGGCTCAGAGGCCAGGACACTCCTCATCACCTCAAAGGCTCCTCTCCCGGAGACCGGAACACACCCGCTCCGAAGAAACAGGAATGGTCGGCTCCAAGGAGAGAGAAGGCTCCGAGGCCGATGTCGGAGCCGAGCTTACCAAAGCGAAGCCCGAGAGGGAGAACGGGTCGGACAAGGGTCCGATGCCACTAGCCCCCTCGGAGCCGACAGTGGAAACCCGACGACCGGATCCCTCCAAGGAAGGTCTCAAGGAGGAGATCGGAGCCGAGGGCAGCGGGCCGAAGGATGTATCGGCTCCGGCATCGAAACAGTCGCTGTCCCAAGAAGCTCCGGCTCCGAACTCTGGTGTAGGGTGGGAGGAGGAAGTTCAAGAATGGGGCTATAGCCTAAGTCTGTTGAGACGGGCTATGGAGCATTTGGGCCAGTGCCTGAGACTTCAACAGCCTGCTTACCACCCTCTCCAAGTCGTGGTCAGACAGCCTGGAAGATCTCGAAGATCGGCTCCGATGGCTCCGCTCCGACAAAAGAGGAGATCCCGGGCCGAATGGATACTCATAATAGAGGGGGACCGAGATCTCTTACGGGTCGAAGCCATCGGAGCCGAAGTCCCTAGAACTCCAGATGGAGCCGAGGATTTCTCGGCTCCGATGCTGGATAAAGTGTCGGCTCCAGCCGGAGCCGACAAGGCCACCGTAGTCAGGGTATCGGAGCCGGCAGGCACCGAACCCACTACTCGAGTAGAAGAAGTATCGACTCCAGCCGGAGCCGATATCGGCTCGACGGGCGGAGCCACCGGAGGAGGCTTGGACACTGTAGCCTGAACCTTCGGTGGCTTCAGAGGTTTTCCTGACCCTGATTTAGGAGGAGAACCTTCAGGTTTAAGTAAACCTCGGAGGATTAGTTTGTTCCTCCTTTCCTGCAGGACTCTCTGGCTAAAAGCATGACACAACGCACAGGAGTCCTGCAGGTGCAAAGGCCCCAGGCAATAAACACAAGAAGTGTGACCGTCTGTCAGAGACATTTTCTGACAGCACTGGTCACACTTCTTGAAGCCTGAGACCTTGCCTTCTTTAGACATCCTAGAAGGATAGAACACAAACAGTCCCAACAAACACACAAATTAATCCCTTACACAAGCACACAGGAAGGGATAACAGAAAGGACTAGGCCTGACTAAACTACTTTAGACAAAACTTATAAAAGTTTATAAAAAGGTTGAAAAATAGGGAATAGGGTGGGCTGTAACTAATTACAGACTACACTAACACTAACAGGGAAAATAAACCCCTAACTACACTTTTTCTTACTTGACTAAGAAAAAACTTACCTCAGCTGGCAAAGGAGACCTCTTTTGCTAAGCGGCAAACGAGATCTGAGGTAGTTCCGCCTTGCATCATGGGATATAGGGTTGCCTCGAGCTGGTAAAAGGAGTTCTTGAGCTAAAGCAAGTGCCGAGTCGGAGCCGAGGATCGGCTCCAAACCCATCCAGCAAGAATGAAGGCGAGATTGACAACTTAACATCCTATCTTTATGAAATATTAGGTAAGGTGGCTTAATGGAAAGGGCTTGCAACTCCAAAATTCTGTGTGCTGATGTGATGGCGACCAAGAATAGGGTCTTCCAAAAAAGATACTTCAGCTCACAAGAAGGGGCAGGTTCAAAGGGCAGAAGAATAATTTTGGACAAGATTAGATTTAAGTTCCAGGGAGTAGTAGGAGATCTGACTGGTGGTTTTAAGTGCATCGTACCTTTCAAAAAAGCCTTAGCCAGCTTATGAGACATGATACCATTTTCAGATGCACCTAAAAGAAAATTAGAAATAGCAGCGAGTTGGACTTGAATGGTTGCTGCTGCAGCTCCTTCACTGAACAGCTTCGTTAGGAATTCCAGTATATCTGATATAGACGCCAGGAAAGGGTCAATGTTATTCTGTTGTGCCCAGATGGAAAACCTTTTCCACTTACTGAGGTAAAGTTTCCTAGTCGAAGATTTGTGAGATGACAATAGAATATGTCGCGCTTCTTCTGATAAATTCTGGAACCTGGCTATTCTGGGAATTGGAGCAGCCAAGCTGTCAGTTTGATGGACTGAAGAGAGGGATGAAAAACTCCTGACGAATGGGTCAACAGATCCGGCACTGAGTCCAGGATCCAAGGCTCCTCTAGTAGATGAGGCTATAGAAAGGGGAACCAAATTTGATGAGGCCAATATGGGGCAATTAAGATGAGTGTCCTGCCCAGACAACTGGCTTTCTGTAATACTTTGGGAATCAGTGGAAGGGGGAGAAAAGCATAAAGGAGTCCTGGAGGCCAATCGTGGACAAGTGCGTCCCTTGGGGATTGTCCCTGTTGAGGGATCAGGGCAAAGTAGTTGCTGCACTTGGCGTTTTTGGAGGTGGCAAAAAGGTTGCAGCAAGGCTGGCCCCATCTGCGTTAAATCATTTCCGCTATTTCGTTCTTGACAGACCACTCATGAGGTAGCAGAATAGCTCTGCTGAGTCTGTCCGCTATGACGTTGGATCTCCCCGGGATGTGCGTTGCAATCAGAAAACACTGAGTGGACTCTGCCCAATTCCATAATCTCAGAGCTTCTCAACACAGGGGATAGGATTTGGTTCCTCCTTGCTTGTTTATGTACCAGACTACTGACATGTTGTCCGACTGGACTGCAATCGTGCCAAGGGGAAGAGAGTCTTGAAAGGCCTGCAATGCTAGAAGGACCGCTCTCATCTCCAAGTCGTTTATGTGCAAATGAGCCTCGTGAGCCTGCCAAGTATCTTGGGCTGTCTGTCCCTGACAATGCCCCCCCCCCAACCCAATCAGGGAGGTATCCGTGGTTACCGTTGCCACTGGAGAGGGGAGAACAAATGGGCGACTCATAGTTACCATATCTGGCATTCACCACCAGTGAAAGTCGTTCTTGCAAGAGTCGGTAATCAACACTAGATGATTCAAGGGCAATTCCTGAAATTTCCATTGCGTGAATAGCAGCCAGTGAAGAATGCGCATGTGAGATCTCACAATGGGTATTGCAATAATCGCTGCTGCCATAGTACCGAGCAGTTTGAGAATCTGTGATGCTGGTGCTTTTTGTTTTGACAGGAGAGCCACAATTTGTTGTTGAAGGACAATCACTCTTTCGGGAGCTTCAGGGACATGCTGACCAAGTCTAAGTCTGCTCCTATAAAGACTGTACGCTGCGATGGCAATAAGGCAAACTTTTCTAAATTTATCGTAATGCCCAGCTGTGAACATAGATCTATGGTAGCGTCCCTTGCCCAAATAAGCTGATGCCTGGTGGGGGCGGTAAGGAGCCAGTCGTCCAAGTAAGGAAACATCTGGACTCCTGAATGTCTCAAGTGAGCCATGACCACTGCCATGCATTTGGTAAACACTCTGGGGGTTGTAGTGAGACCAAAGGGCAGGGCCCAAAACTGGAAATGACTGGCTCCCAGCCGGGAGCGCAGATGATCCCTGGATGGCCTGGCCATTTTGATATGTTAGTATGCATCCTGGAGATCTATAGAGCACATCCAATCATCCTTCCCTAGAAATGAGAGAATGGACTGAAGCATGACCATCTGGAACTTCGTCTTCACCACATATTTGTTGAGTCTGCTGAGGTCCACAATAGGTCTCCAGTCCCCTGTCTTCTTTGGTACCAAAAAGAACCTTGAGTAAGTTCCAGATCCTTGCTGGTCTGCTGGGACTGACTGGATGACTCTTTTTTGCAATAGTTTCTGGACATCTACGGATGCTACATGCCGTAGACTGGGTGGAATGTCTGGGATTCCTTTTGTTGGTCTGGGGTGAGAGTGAAAGTGGATGGAATATCCTTTGGATATAACATTTTGTACCCATCGGTCTTCTGAGATAATTAGCCAGGCGTCTAGGTACAAAGACAAATGTCTCCTGACTGCCTCCAGAGCAGGACAGTCGGGCCTCCTTTCAGGAACGCTGATAGGGTTTCCCGAGGAACTAATCCCTGTCACCCTGGTTCTGCGGACCCCCTCTGCCACATGGGTATCGTCTTCCACCATTGCCTCCCCCTCTGCCCCTGGAGGAGGCTTCACTTTGTGAGTTTGGAAAGGCTCCTTGGGTCTTACGGAACCACATTTTCCCACCCCATTGACATTTGGGATAAGATCTAGTAGGGGTATAAAAACAGACTCGAATGGCAGATAGAGTCTTACCGTCTTGCTCACATCTGGTGAGGTTCTCTTTGACCTTTGGTCCAAATAAGGAGGAACCATCAAAAGGGACATTCACAAACGTCAACTTAAAAGGTTCCACAAAAGAACATAAGAGCATCCAGGAATGTCTTTGCAAAGCAATTCCTGTACCCACAGCCATACTCGTTCCATCAGCTGCGTAAGACATGAGGCACATGGAAGAGTTTACGATGGAATTTAGGGTAGCAAGTTGAGAAGTCACCTTGTCCACCACAGAGTCTGCTACTGCACCCTGGAGAGCATCTCCAAGCTCCTTGTAGAGATATCTCTGTAGACGTGTGAAGTGGGTCAGGTAGTTCAATGACCAAAGTGCAAAGGTCATAGAACTGAACCTGCGCTTCCCAAATCTGTCCATTATCCCAGACTCTCTATTAGGAGGACGGACAGATGTAGAAGTCTCCGACATCTCTTTTTTTAGTGGCTGCTGCCACCACCATGGCATCAACAGGTATGGGTTTAGACAAAAAGGCCTTATTATTGGGTGCTGAAATGTACTTGTTTGGCCTTCTAGGAACAGTTTCCATAGAATCTGGTGACTCCCATGCCCTTCGAGATAAAAGATCCATGAACTCATTTAAGGGCGGAGACACCCAAGAGGTGGAGGGTCAGGACCCGAAATCCTTCAGGAGCACCGATTTGTCCTCGGTAGGGTTTTGGGGCTGCCAGTCCCCCCCTCTGCTTAAGGATCTCAAGGATATCCCCAAAGGAAATATCCTCAGAGGGGGACCTTGGGGAGCCTTCCGATTCCTCCAAATCGGTGTCTAACATGATGGATTCCTTAAGGGAATCCAGATATCTCCTTTTACACAATCTCTTCCGAGGGACCTCCTCAGTGGGAATCTCTGGGGAGATCTCGGAAGAGCAGGGTTCCCCCAAAGGGGCATCCTGAGGCTCTGGGTCCCTGCGCTTACCGTGAACCTGTGGAAGCAAAGAAGAAGCAGGCGCCTTCTGGGAGGAGGTGGCCATATCAGAGGTTTTGGAAGTCCAAGGGGACAAAGCCCTCCTCATGGCATCGAAGGTCCCATTGCTCCAATGCGAGGAAGCACCTGGGTCCGAAGATACTGAGGACTCCTCCCGCACCAGAACCGCCGGCTCTGAGCCCAAGGCAGGAGCCAAACTCATCCGTGCCGAAGCCCCAAGAGGGAGAGTCGGAACCGATGTATCAGTTCGACCCCCACCCCCGGAACCGACAGGACAGTGTCAGTTCCCAGATTCCACCGCTGGAGCAGAGGATATCAGGGTGGTTGGTACCGAGAGTTCAGACGTGAGTGTTGGCACTGATGGCTCCACCGACTGACTGGCCTCCTCCAGCTCCGATGTCTCAGTTCAAGTCGGAGGAGGAGGAACAACAACAGGAGAGGACTTTGTTGGTTCCAAAGCTGTTACAGTCAAAACTGACAGAATTTTTGCAAGCGGCGGATCCTGTAGAAGTCTCTGCACCATTCGGTCCACATCTGAATTGGAGAGTCTGGAAGCCCAAGAAGAGACCACCGACGGAGCCGGTGACCCCAGAATTGGGGATCTCAAGGTAGGAGATACCAGTTCCAAAACTGGGGACTGGCTCCTACCAGCAACCTGAATGGTTGGTTCCAATGGCACTGGAGTCGAGACAGTAGCCTTTTTAGATGTCTTCGGAACCGAAGAGCCCTTCGGAGCCGAACTAGATGATGAGGCTGGAGAAGAGGGTTTTGGTTGACTGAAAGCAGAATCCAAATCCGTATGGAAGGCTGACTTAATTAAACCCCGTTCTACCAGCTTACGCTTCCTTTCAGCTAACACCCTGGAGCTGAAGCCATGACAAATGCAGCAAACCTCCTGTAAGGGTACCTCACCCAAACAGTACACACATGTGGAATGACCATCCGTGATTGACATTTTTTGACTACATTTGGGGCACCTTTTAAATCCAGATTTAGCTTTCTCTGACATTGTAGCCAAAATGAACAAGAACTATGTCTAAAAGAAAAATAAGCCTAACCGGCTAAAGGTATGACAAGGCAGCAATAAATCTACTACTGTATAAGAAAAAGCCTAACAGGTTAAGAAACAAAAACAGCCAAGAAAAGCAGCCAAGAGCCTAACTGGCTATTAAAGAAAAAATGCAGAAAAGTGCAGCAAGCCTAACTAGGCTGGGATAGAGCTACAATACTTAACAAAAAAAAAAGGCCAAAAGCCAACTTGAATAACAGGGCCATGCCCAAAACTATTCTAACACTCAGAGAGAGAAAAAAAAACTATCCAAAAGGATATAAGTCCAAAAACGGACAACCAGGGCAAAGCACTACAGTACTAATACCTAATATACAACAATTGTGAAAACTATGAAGAAAATTCAATAGAAATCGCAAACTTATCTCTTCAAAATGGCCAAGAGCTGTAAAGAACACCCTATCAGTTGCAGCGGCAAACTAGATCTGGGGAATGTAGTGGTGCATTGTGGGATAGGGCTTTGGCCTCGAGCTATTTGAGACCTCGAGCTTTCCTATTTGGCCAAATCAGAGCCAATGACAGGTTCCGAACCCATCAGTAAGAATGAAGGCGAGATTGAACAACTTCACAATCATACATTTTTAAAACACTGTTGACAAATTGACTAGGCAATGTAACATGATTACAGACTATAGAGGAGGATCTAGTCGGGTTTTGAACAAGGACATAGCCAGTAAGTTTTAAAGTATAGTTTGAGGCTTTTTTTTTAACTGAGTAAGAGTGGGTTCAAAAGCAAGATCAGCAGGAAGAGAGTTCCAAGTTTTGCCAACAGAGTTAGCAAACAGAGAGTCCCCAGCATAGTTGTTGATTTTGGATGTCTGAACCAGAAGTTTATTAGAAGAGCGAAGTGACCTCAGGTTGCTATAAGGGTTGATGATATTTTTAGTGCAGGCATATTATCAGGGTGGTTGAGAACTTTACGGGCAATTATAAGCTGGTTGTACTGAAGTAGGCTAGGCCATTCTACCTAACCTAGAAGATTTACGTTGTGATAGTGGTGGGTCCTATAGGCCGCGCCTGTTGCAAATCTAGTAATATGGTTATAACAGCTGGAGAGTTGGCTAACAGCAAATTTGTTCAAATTAGTGAGTAGAGGGGAGGCATAGAGAAGAGTGGAGGAACAATCAATAGCAGTCCTAGCAAATGGAGTACGAAAAAGTTGGATCTTATAGAGGGAGCCAAGTTTTTTGTTAATGGTAGTTTAATTGACATGGATATCAAATTTGTGGGTGTTGTCTATTGTGACGCCTAAGAGTTTGGTTTCCACATCTGGGGAGATAATGGTACCATTATTAGATTTTATGGTAAAGAGTAGTGAGGAAGACTTACAAGTGGGGGAGAAAAGAAACAACTTTGTTTTGTTAGGGTTTAATATCAGCTGACGGTTAGTATTCTGGGTTAATGTCATTAGATTGTGTTCACCCTTTGAAAGCAAGATTTAAGAGATATAGGTTTCCCCAAAGCTATCCAAAACTAAGCCAGGCTGAAGGTCTTCAGAGGGAAGAAGGGGAAAGGTACAGCTGAATAGGGATGGGGTCCCCCACCCAAAACCAGGATGCCTAAGTATAAAAGAGGGGGTTGGTGAAAAGAAACCAGTAGTGCAACAGTGGTCAACTCAGAAATTAATGACTTATAAGCCACAACTCATCATGGCTTTAACTCAAAGTGAGGACTGTAAAGGTTTAGCATTTTCCCCTTGACTCTAGATGGTGTAACTTAGACTTAGTATGCACAAGTTAGAAAGGGTGTAGGGGGCACTCTGTCCCCAGAATACACGTCAGAATTTCTATACAGTTATAACTTTTATAACTCACTATTTTGAGACTTAAAAGCTGAGATGAGGTTCGGCTTGGTAAGATAACAGGAAATCAATCAACTTGAACATCTACTATTATGGCAAGTCATTACACAAGTGCAGTACGTTACTTGTATAGATTACTGCTGCAGTAGTCCTAGTCCCTACCACTGGAATGATTCACGCAACTTAGGAGATTAGGCTTGTGGATAGGTTTATATGGTTGGGATGCAACAAATCTTATTTTATTTATTTATGTATTTGTTTAGTTAGTTAACAGTTGTTGACCAGGTTAGTCTGACTAGGTGGATGCCCTTTTTCAGCAGAGACCCGAGGAAAAAGCTCCAAAGGATACAAACATAATAATGTATGACAAAAGCAGATAAGCAAAACAGAAGAAATACAGTATATAATTGGTACAAAATTTAAAACTACCAAATATGATCAAAAGAATTATCAGGTAAAATCCAACAGTTAAAATAATACATTCACTAAGCATTGGGTTCACAAAATTGTTGTAAGTTATAGGGTAACACACAATATCCATTCTGGGTAAGATGTGTCGACATACAGCCTCCATTTTTGACATAAGTGGCAGACGTTAATTTAGTGTCAGTAAACAGATGTTGAGACTAAGAGAAAGAAGAAGGGGAGAGGTAGAGGATCAGAGCAACAGCAGGTCCAGGAATTTAACAGGTGCTTGTTTAGCATTTTCCTGAAGCAGTTTTGGTTAGAAACAGATCTTAAGTATAAGGACAGTTTGTTCCATGCCTTAGAGACTTAAGTGATTATAGAGGAGTTTGCTAATGTTTTTTTGAGGGGATTGTAGATTTCTACGAGGTGCTGTTCAGAGCTATGAAGTGTGCAAGTAGGAGCATAGAGGGAGATGAGATCAGAGAGTGCAGAACAGAAGTTGGGTTGGTATAGGCAGGAGTGGGTCAGATGTCGCTGAGGAAGGAGGAGTTGATGGTGAAATTCGACTCACTGTAGGTTTCTTAGAGATATGCAGTGGTGAGAGAGATAGGGTTGATTTGTTGTGAATCTGGCAATTTTATTGTAAATTAGTTCAAGTTTGGACAAGAGATTGCCTTGGAGATCAGTAAGGATTGGAGCAGCATATAGTAAGGTAGAGAGTAGGTAGGCTTGAGCAAGAGAGAGTTTAGCTTCATTAGAGATAAATGTTTTATTTCTATAGAGCAGGCCAAGTTTTTGATGGGTCTTTTTGATACAGTTTTAGATATGTAGGTCAAATTTGAATTGGTCATCTATTATAACCTAGTAGTTTTGTGTGCAATTCAACATTAATAGATGTATCGTTTAGGGAGGAGACAAAGAAGGTAGATAAACTGTATCATGGGAATCTTTAAGAAAAAAAAATTAAGAAGTTTAAAGTAGAGGATACAGCTGAATTATTTTACTTTAAGCTTAATTGAAAGAAATGTGAAAGGTAGTACGGCAGTAAATAGAAGTTATTTTAGGTAGGCAGCAGGTTAGAAAATTTAGTAAGAGGACTAGTTCGGTGATGTGCTAGTTGCAGTTAACAAACAGGTATTTGCAGGAAGATAAGGTGTAACATACATTAATTTTTGCTGAATTTTGCTGGGCTGGATAGTCTGTAGTGAGGAGACGTTTGTTGTTCCAGGCTTGATGGAGGGGGTATCCGCACCGTTCTTTTTGTTTTGAGTTTACTGTGAAAGCAGCATTAATTTTTGTTGAATTTTGCTGTGCTGGATAGTCTGTAGCAAGGAGGCGTTTGTTGTTCCCAGCTTGATGGAGGGGGCATGCCCACCATTCTTTTTGTTTTGAGTTTACCATGAAAGTAGCCTTTTCACAGCAGTTTACTTATAATAAGAAGTTATATACTCACCATAACGTTCCATCTGAGTAGGTAAACTTCATTTGTCAGCAACCTATGGGTTATCGGATCCATATCGGATCCGAGCCGGCAGTTTCCAACAGCTAAGATCCGAGCTCCAAGCTCCTCCCCCCTACCCATAATCCCCTGCCATCCCTTCCTGACCTCAGATCGAGTTTGCCTAAAAGCAATACCTGCAATATCAGAGAAGAGGATCACCTCTATAGACTAACCTGGATACAATCCGTCATGAAACATGAATATCATGAACATCCAAGTAGGTCAGGGGGACGGAGGGAGGGACGGTTGCTGACAAATGAAGTTTACCTACTCAGATGGAACATTATGGTGAGTACATAACGTCTTAATCTGAAGTAGTTAACTTCATTTGTGCATCAACCTATGGGACAGAGTCCCCAGCTACCTGAATCTTGGGAGGTCCTCGTTCCGGAGCACTGCGGAGCCAAAGGATGCTCTCCCTCTGGAGACAAAATCCAACTTATAGTGGTTTATGAAGGTATGAGATGAAGCCCACGTGACTGCTGAACAAATGTCATCCAAAGATACTCTAGAACGAAAAGCAGCGGAGGTAGAAATAGATCGAGTAGAATGGGCATGGACTCCATGGGGTGCAGGTCGGCCACAACTCTCATAAGCCAGAAGAATACACTGGGAAATCCACCTGGACAATGTGACTTTCGAAACAGGTTTTCCCAAACTAGATTTAACAAAGGATACAAACAGCTGGTCTGATTCCCTATGACCAGCTGTCCTGTGTAAATAGAATCGTAGTTGTCTGTGTACATCTAAGGAATGCAATTTGTACTCACCTTTATTCTGGTAATTGGGAAAGAAGACTGGTAAATTAATAGACTGGTTGATGTTAGATTTGGATGCAATTTTGGGCAGAAAAGAGGGATTGGTCCTGAGGGATACTCTATCTTTGTGGAAAATCAAGTACGGTGGCTTGGCGCAAAGGGCTTGAAGTTCCGAAACCCTTCTTGCCGAAGTAATAGCAACAAGAAAAGCTGTTTTCCAGGATAAGAATTTGAGATCCACCGAAGCTGCAGGCTCAAAGGGGGAAGCTGTTAAAGCCTGGAGTACCAGCGCTAAATCCCAAGGAGGGACTACATCCTTCACTGGGGGTCTTAGTAAGAAGGTGCCTTTTAAGAAGGCCTTACACAATCTGGATGAGGTCAAAGGGCCCAGATCACATCCAACATGGTAATGAGAGACAGCTGCCAATTGTACTTTGACCGTGGAGGAGCTAGCACCTTAGTCAAATAATCCTGACAGAAAGTCTAATACTGCTGGCAACGGAGCTGTAAAGGGGTCTAAGTTCTGATGCTCCGCCCAAATAGAAAAACGTTTCCATTTGCTATTATAAACCCTTCTAGTAGACGGCTTGTGAGCAGCTACTAGGATGGCTTTGACTGGGGAAGAGATACCGGGAGTCCTAGCTAACAGTAGAACTGGATCAACCAAGCCATGAGCTTGAGATTGTTCAGGTTCGGGGCCGACAGGCCCAATGGGTGAAAGATCAGATCCGGAATGGGATCCAGAATCCAGGGAGGATTCACCAGATGAGACCATAGATATGGGAACCAAGCCTGACGAGGCCAGAATGGGGCAATGAGGATGTCTGGCTTTCTGCAGAAACTTTAGCATCAGGGGAAGAGGAGGGTAAGCATAAAGTAGACCGGGTGGCCAAACATGCACCACAGCGTCTCTTGGAGATTTCCCGGGTGGGGGAATTAGAGTGAAGTAGTCATTGCACTTTGTGTTTGAGGGAGAGGTTGACCCCATTTGGAGAAGATCTGCTTCGCTACTTTGGGATTCAGAGACCACTCATACGGCGAGAGGATGGTGCAACTCAATCTGTCCGCTAGGATGTTGGACCGTCCCGGAATTTGCATCGCTATGAGAAAACAGTTGGTGGAAATCGTCCATTCCCACACTCTCATGGCCTCTCGACAAAGTGGATAGGACCTGGTTCCCCCTTGTTTGTTGATATACCAGACGACAAACAAGTTGTCCATCTGGATCGCAATTGTCCTGATGGGAAGAAGGCTCTGAAGTGCATGCAACGCTAACAGCACCGCCCTCATCTCTAGGACATTGATATGCAGTGAGGTCTCCACATGGTTCCACGTGCCTTGGACGGTCCTGCCCCGACAATGCCCCCCCCACCTGAGGCGAGAGGCGTCCGTGGTCACCGTGGTTAAGGGAGGGGACATACAAAAGGGGCGCTCCTTCTGGAGGTCCGGAGACTGCAGCCACCACAAGATTGCTCTCCTGCAAACCCTGCTGAGGGGACGGGATGGCTCAGGGGGTAATGTAGGAAGGACCATTGGACTTGGAGGGTCCATTGCAGGATTCTCATATTTAGGCGCGCCATGGGTAAGAGGTTGATGGTTGCCGCCATCGAGCCTAGGGCCCTCAGGACCAATTCCGCCAGAGGGGCTGAGCAATGAAGAATGGCCTGCACATGGAGTTTTAGAGACTGCAACCGGTCCGGAGTCAAGAAGGCTATAAGCTGGTTTGTGTTTAACCTGGCTCCGATGAAATCTATGACCTGAGTCTGAAGAAGGGAAGATTTTCCCACACTGATCGTGATCCCCAGCCGGGGAGCTAGGTGAAGAAAATAATTCCTGGCCGTGCAGAGTAGATGCCTTGTGGGGGTGGTCAGGAGCCAGTCGTCCAGGTATGGAAAGACCTGAATTCCCTGGAGTCTCAGGTGGGCCGCTACCACAGTTAACACCTTGGTGAACACCCTGGGGGCTGTGGTGAGACCAAAGGGGAGGACCCTGAATTGGTAATGGCTGGCTCCTAGCCTGAAGCAGAGAAACCTCCTGGATCATCTGTCCATCAAGATGTGGTAGTACACATCCTTGAGGTCTACGGAGCACATCCAGTCGTTCTCCTGCAAGAGGGGGAGAATGGATTGAAGGGTGACCATCCAAAATTTTTCTTTGGTTACCGCCAGGTTCAAGAGGGAAAGGTCGAGGATTGGTCTTAAGTCCCCCCGTCTTCTTTGGCACCAAAAAGAACCAGGAGTAAAAGCCTGATCCGTACTGGTCTGGGGGATGTGCTGGATTGCTCCTTTTTCTAGCAGCTGCTGAATTTCTGCGGCTGCGGCCTCCCTCTGATCGGGTGGGACATCGGAGAGGGATCTGGGTTTGAGAGGGGGATGGAGAAACAGAATCTCGTAGCCTCTGGATATAATCCCAAGCACCCAGCGGTCTGTCGTGATGGACTCCCAAGCTGCTAGGTGCCTCGAGAAACGCCCCCCCCCCCGACTGCCTCCAGAGTGGAGCAGTTGGGTAACCCTTCAGGGTTGCTGCGTGGGCCAATCACAGAAAGGTTCTGTGGACCCAAAGTTTTTCGGGCCCCCTCTGTCTCTAAGGCGGCGTCCACCCTGTCCTCCTCTGCCTCTGAAGGACGGGGGGTCCGGAGTGAAATGGGACTGCTGAGATTTCCGGAACCACATCTACTTCTGTCCCTTTTGGTTCTTGGAGAAGGACCTCTGGGGAGCAAAGAAGCGGACTCTGATGGCAGACAGCGTCTTCCTGTCTTTCTCGCTCCGGACCAAGGTGTCGTGTACGGTCTTGCCAAAGAGGGCAGAACTATCAAATGGGGCGTTAGCGAATGACACCTTAAAAGGTTCCACGAAATCACAGTGGCGGAGTCACGCCTGTCGCCTTAGGACGACGCCCACTCCGCTAGCTCTAGCGGCTCCTTCCATAGCATGGGATAGTAGCCGCATAGAGGTACTGGAAATAGACCTAAGAGTGGCCATTCGGGTAGAGTACACTTGTTTGTCCTCTGCCGACATGGACTCTGGGGGCGAACCAGTGTACTCTTTAATAAGATCCCGCTGGAGTCATATTACGTGTGCCATATAGTTCAGCGACCTTACCGAGAAGGTGGCTGAAGCAAACACCCACTTCCCCAAGCGGTCCATCGCCCGAGACTCCTTGTCAGGAGGATGGACCGTGGGACTCTCCTGGGCTAGTTCCCTTTTAGTGGTAGCCACCACCAACATGGCATCTACGGGGGTCCCCTTACTCCAATGCGATCTGTCCGAGGGGGGGCTAAGAATTCTGTCCGGCCTCTTGGGAACGGGCTCCACAGTGTCCGGCTCCTTCCATGCCCTGGTAGTGACCAGGTCTACCAGGAGGTCGGCTGGAGGGGACACCCAAGAGGTAGACGGGCCTGCTTCAAACGCCTCCAGAAACACAGACTCATCCGAGGTAGGCTTTGGGGCAAACCTCTCCCCTCTGATCCTGAGCATCTCCATGATGTCTCCAAATAAGACATCTTCGGGGGGTGATCTTGGGGAGCCTTCCCCTTCCTCCAAGTCTGTGTCCTCTGTCAAGGACTCAGGGGAGTCCAAGTGCCTCCTTTTGCACTTGCGTTTGTGAGGGACTTTCTCGGGGGGGCTGTCCGATGAGGCCTCATCAACCACATCCTGTTCCAACAAGGGGAACGATCTGGGACGTATGAGCAGGCTGTCCCTGGGGCCGGGTGACGGAAGTCGGGCCCGTCTGAGAGGGAGTGAAGGGTGAAGCCGTAGCTAGGGCCGGGGGCCTGGAGTCCCTCGACAGAACCCTCTCCACCATGCTGAAAGCCGAAGGAGAGCTGCTCTCCCTAGGATCCAAGAGCAGACCCTCCCTCGGATCCGACGCGCGGATTGGAGCCGGCGCCGAGGTGATCGGATCCGAAGGGGCAGCATGCTCCGACCTGGATGGAGCCGAAGGCATACTAACCGTCTTGGATCCGAAGCTCAGCTCTTGGCTCTGAGAGCTCGGATCCGCAGAAAAAGGGACCCGACAGACTCGAGGGTGCCATCAGCGCCGAAGCACTCGACTATCGACGCCGACAGTCCCCCCGGCTCCAGCGCTAGTCAGCTCCAAAGACCCCGAACACAGGAAGCGGGTCGGGGAAGGAGCAATCGGAACAAAACAGGGGGTCGAGCTCCCCCCCGGACGGGAGGGGCAGGAGCATTCCCATCTGCAGCTGGGCCTGGAGGAACCTTCGCATCATCCGTTCCAAGTCTGCATCAGTTAAACTTCTGTAGACCTAGAAGAGGCCACCGAGGTGGGACGGGAGTGCCGCCTCAATGACCTTGAAGGTGACCAGGCCTCATCCTCCTCCGGCGAGAAGCAGGGTGAACGGAGGCAGAAAGGAGAAGGCTCGGCGGTCTCGGGGGGAGAAGCCCGCTTGGCTGGTGGGGCCGATGCAGAGGCTTCGGCCCGCCGCTTGTGATGCTTCTCTCTGCGCTTCTCTCTTCTGGCTTCCTGATCCTCTTGGCCCAAGGTGGAAGGTTGAGTCCCGGCCAAGGGAAGGGAAGTAGCAGAAGGTGCTGCCGCAGCCGCGGCAGGAGCCACGGGGGGATCGGAGGACGGAGCTGAGTCCGGGGGCACAAGTCCCGCCAGAATTAGCTTTGACCTCCGGTCCTTGAGAGCCCTGGGGTTGAACGCAGCCGGATGACAGGTGTTCAACTCCAGGGCATAAAACGCACCGAGTGTGTCCCTCTGCTGGAGAGAGCTTATGGCTACACTCGGTACATTTAGAAAAAAATGTTTTGGCTGCCATGGTAAACTAAAAACACACTCACTAGGCCCCAAAACCACACACACCCTAACGCGCTCACAAAAAAGGGGGGGGAGGTAATACGAAAAAGGGAATCTAACGACCACTTTAAGGTAACTATCCTAAAACACACACACTCAAACAACTTCACACACAAACTTTAGCTAAATCCAAAAAAAGAAAGATTTTTCTCACAGAAAAAATGCTCTCTAAGGCCTGGAAGCTCGAGATCAAGCTGCTGGTGTAACCGCGGCAAACTAGATCTGAGGTCAGGAAGGGATGGCAGGGGATTATGGGTAGGGGGAGGAGCTTGGAGCTCGGATCTTAGCTGTTGGAAACTGCCGGCTCGGATCTGATATGGATCCGATAACCCATAGGTTGATGCACAAATGAAGTTAACTACTTCAGATCAATAGATTACAGTCGTAATGTACAGCTTAGTATTTCAGCTTTAGCACACCACCGGGATCTTAGCTTGTAGGTTAGACGGAAAGTGAAGAGAGCAGATTTTTTCAGAACTGTCAAATGCAAATCCAGCCCTAGAATATGGGAAAAGTGTAGACTAACCAGGCAGCTACCTTAAGAATAGCCTGGATACTCATTGCCCCCTCAGAAAGGCCACAATGGTTGCCATTCCCGTAGTGGTATAGCCTCTCATTGTCCCTTCCAGTATTTTACCATTATGAAAGCAATAGAATAACATGCAATGTATGATCACTTAGAAACTGTCTGCTTAGAAAAGTACAGTTTTGTACCTACCATAAATGTAGATGTTCGAGTGCTAATACAGCTGCAGTAATCACAGATGGGTTTTCAGCCGTCAGGCGGTCCCTCGGTCGGCCGAATTCCAAAGTCTTGGTCCGGCGTCGGTTGTCGTCGCTTACTCTTCTGACGTCAGGAAGGCCAGAGTATATAAGACACAGCCGACGCCATGTTCTTCAGTCTTTCTTGCCCCAGATGTCAGGTGCCCCCAAAAGGAAGGCAATACATAAGTAAAGCTTATCCACATATGCAAGCAATGCAATGTAATGCAAAATCAGTGTAAGCAAGCAAATAAAACATAACAGGATAACCCAGTCAGGAGGTATGAAGAGGTTGTTAGGCCCCCTGCCCCAACCAAGGGGGGAAGGAGGGAGGGAACCTGTACTGCAGCTGTATTAGCACTTCAACATCTACATTTATGGTAGGTACAAAACTGTACTATGTTCATCGTGCATACAGCTGCAGTAATCACAGATGGGTAGAGTCCCAAAGCTATGCATAGGGTGGTAGGTACTATGAGGAACTGGGTTGAGCCAGAATGCCCTGCAAAACAGCAGTGGCAAGCCTGCTCTTGTTCTGGAGTATAAGGGCAGGTGGTAGTGTTTTGTGAAGGTATGTACAGAACTCCAAGTGGCTGCCTCCAAAATATCCTTAGTAGGCACACCTCTGAGGAAGGCTGTAGAGGTGGCTGTGGCCCTGGTGGAGTGAGATCTGATACCAGTAGGGACAGATTTCCCATGATAGGAGTAACAAAATCATATGCAGTGGCCAATCCACTTGGAAATGGTCTGTTTGGTAACTGGTTTCCCTTGAGCCCCTACGGCATAGGACACAAAAAGTTGTTCTGATTTCCTGAAGGACTTTGTTCTGTCCAAATAGTAACGTAGCTGCCTATGGATGTCTAAAGAGTGAAGCAGCCTTTCCCCTTTGTTTTGAGGGTTAGGATAAAAGGTAGGTAGGTGTATGGCTTGGTTTAAGGCTACCCTGGATACCACTTTTGGCATAAAAGATGGATTAGTAGGAAGGGAAACCCTATCCTGATGGAAGATGAGGAAGGGCTGCACCGCCATGAGGGCCTGTAGTTCAGAAACCCTACGAGCTGAAGTGATGGCCAGAAGGAAAGCTGTTTTCCAGGACAAATATTGCAGATCTGTTGAGGCAGCAGGTTCAAAGGGAGGCAATGTTAATTTTTCTAGTATGTAATTAAGGTCCCAGGCTGGTATTGGTTGCTTCCTTGGAGGTCTTATAGTCTTAGCCCCTCTGAGGAACTGCCGTAAGAGAGGGTGAGAGAATAAAGGAGGATCCGTGTTGAATTCTGCAGAAATGGCTGAGGCGTATTTTAATGGAAGAAAATGAAAGCCCACTGTTCAGCAGTTCAGCTAGGTACTGTAAAACCTGAGGCAAGTTCAATTTTCTAGGGTCCTGTCTTCTTTTCTCATTCCAGCAGCAAAACCGCTTCCATTTTATGGAGTAAGCTTTTCTTGTAGATGGTCTTCTGGCCTCCAAAATGACATCCTGCACCTCCTTGGAGAGTAGAGTCTGATGTGGTGTTAAGGAATTTTCCACTGCGAGGTTGAGTGTTTTCAGCTGACTGTGAAGGGTTTTGTAGCTGTTCTGGTCAGCAGAAGAGGTATTAGAGTCAGGGACCAGGGAGGAGTATGTGTTAGGCTCCTCAGGAGTGGATACCAGTGTTGCCTTGGCCAGTCTGGAGCAATCAGTATCATCCTCGGTTTGTCTGTTCTTGCTTTCAAAAGCACCTTGGGCAGAAGAGGCAGAGGTGGGAATGCATAAACTGTCCATGTTGCCCAACTGAATGAAAGGGCGTCCACTTTCCAGGCCTTTGGATGGAAGGTCCTTGAACAAAACCTTTTCAATTGATGGTTCCTATGGGAGGCAAAAAGATCTATGTCTGGCCTCCCCCACGCTTGGATTATCTCCGTAAACACCTGTGGATGTAGCTTCCATTCGTGTGGATCTGTCATATTCCTGCTCAGAGTGTCTGCCAGTGTGTTTTCCAGTCCTGGCAAGTACTGTGCTTGAAGTTCGATTTGTCTTTCCAGAGCCAAGTTCCAAAGAGTCATGGCTAGTCTGCACAAGGGGTATGAGTGTGTTCCTCCTTGTTTGTTTATGTACCACATTACTGTGGTGTTGTCTGTTCTTATCAGTAATTGTCCTGGATGCAGGAAGTCCTTGAAAGCTGTAATTGCATTTATTACTGCTAGCATTTCTTTTTGATTGATGTGAAGGTGCTTTTCCTTTTGGGACCATCTGCCCTGAATGCACCTGTCCTTCATGTGCACCCCCCAGGCGTAATCTGAGGTGTCTGTGGTTATAACTTGTTTTGCTTGAGGCTTGCAGAATGGAAGGCCTGTGTTTACTTGACATGCTTGGGCCCACCATAGAAATTCCTTTTGCAGACATGGAATTATTGGTATAATTGCTTCCAAGCTGTGACTGTGTTGAGACCATAGATTTTTTAGGTACCATTGAAGTTTCCTCATATGCAGCTTTGCACATGGGATTAGAAGAATGCAAGATGCCATGAATCCCAGAGCCTGCGGGATTTTCCTTGCAGTAAGCCTGGTACTTTTTGCTAGTGTTTTGAAGTACTGAGATAATTGCCCTTGTTTTTCTGACGTAAGGTATGCCATCTGGGTGTTTGTGTCCAAGCTGGCACCCAGGAAGGTTATTTTCTGAGATGGTGTTAGCCTTGATTTCTCCTTGTTGATGGTGTATCCCAGAGAAAGCAGTAACCGTGTCACATATGCCAGATGTTCCAGTAGTATTTGTTTGCTGTCCGCTTGGATCAGGCAGTCGTCCAGATAAGGGTAAATTTGTATCCCTTGAAGTCTGCAATAGGCAATCACTGATACCAGGCACTTTGTGAATACTCTGGGCGCAGTAGATAAGCCAAAGGGCAATGCAGAGAATTGATAGTGGATTGAACCTGCAAGAAATCTGAGGTATCTTCTGCAGCTTTGTCTGATTGGGACATGCAGGTATGCCTCCTTGAGGTCCAATGTTACCAGCCAAAACTCCTTGCCCAGCATGGGAAGAAGTTGCTGTAATGTGAGCATCTTGAATTTTGGTACGAGTAGAAATGTGTTTAGGATGGGTAAGTCCAGAATGGGTCTCCAGTCAGTTCCTTTTCTTGGTACCAGGAAGAGTCTTGAATAAAAGCCTTGACCTTGTTGGTGCGTAGGTACCTTTTGTATAGCTCTCATATTTAGGAGCTTTGAAATTTGCAGTTGTGCCTCTACCCTTTGATTTTGTGGTAGGTTTGGCATGCCTCTCATTTTTGGAAGAGTGTGAAATTGAAATTTGTAGCCTCTGTTTATAATGTCCAGAATCCATTTGTCTGTTGTGACAATATGCCAATTGTTTGCAAATAATGCTAGTTTCCCTCCCAAAGGTGCTGCCAGCTGAGACTTGCTTGGCATGGAAATGGGGGAGTCATTGGGTTTGCTTCCTGTATTGTTGTGCACTGTCTTCATCACCTCTTGGTGCTGGAGATTGCCATTGTCTGCCTCTATATGATCCTTGTGATTGCCCTCTGCCCCTTGTGCGTCTGTATCTACCTCTTTGGGGCTTGTCAGTGGCTGGAAAAGACCAGTTTTTTGAAGGCCAATTCCTGCTAAATCGTGGTGGCTGGACCTGTAAGAAAGCTTTGACAGTTTGCATAGATTTGGCTTTTTCTTCCATTTTTCGTAGTATCTCCTCAGCATTAGTACCAAAAAGTACATCCTTTTGTAAAGGAGCATCAAGAAGTTTAGCTTTCACATGATCAGGCAAATTTTGTTCCCTAAGCCAGGCATGTCTGCGAATGACTGATCCTGTAGCAGCCGCTCTACTGGAGGCCTCTAGGGCATCATAACCACATTGTAAGGTGTGTTTACCCACTTGTTCCGCACTATGCATCATATCCTGTAACTCTTTTAAATCTGGTTGTTCAGGTTGAGACATTTTGTTTTTTAATTGTGATAACAGGAACTGTTGATATTTAATCATATGAAACTGTCAGTTTAAGGCCCTCATGGCTAGGGTGGCCGAGGTATATACCTTCTTACCCCACCTTTCTAGAGATCTAGATTCCCTTTCTGCAGGAAGTGGATTCTTGGCAGTGGAGGCCTTTAATCCCTTAGGGCCTTGTGAAATGGTTTCAGGGTCAGCATTATGGCCTTTGTAAAGAAATTGGTGAGAACTGGGTACTCTGTAATATCTATCAGGCTTTACTGGTGCAGGAGGCAGAGAATCAGGATTAAGACAAGCCTCGAATAGACATCATCCAGTACCTCCAAAACAGGGGTATAGCCAGAGGTCTGTGCTGAGGTAACCAAAGAAATTCCCTAAGTCTTTTCTTGGAATCTGAAAAGTCTTGGCCTTCCCAATGGAAGTGTTCCCTCAAGGTGTGCAAGGTTTCCCAAAGAAAAATCCTCAGGGGGGGATACAGAAGGAATGGACTGTTCTGCATCCGAATCCTCAAAAGGGGAGTAAGAGTGTTCCTCTGCATCAGAATGCTCTGATAGAATGGATCCCTGATCAGAAGAGGGGGATTCTTCCTCCACTCTGGGTCTCTTGTCAGGAGGGGGCTGAGAACCTCTGATGAGAGTTATTAGATCCTCAGCCATTTTAAGCATCTGTTTCTTAGGCATGGGTCCAGGAGATGGGCCTTGAGCAGCAGGCCTAGTGTGATGCCTGGCTGCTTTGGATTTAGTAAAGGCCTTAATAGAAAAAGAAGATGAAGGCCTAAATATACCATGGGTGGAGGTGGATCTGTCCAAATTAGTAGGCTCGACATAAGCCGGGGCTTCGGTTGTAGTCTGGGAAAGGGCCGATGACCCAGCGGTCTCGGGTACAGAAGACACCGCCAAAGGAGTGTCGTCGGTAGTCAGGGACTGCAAAGGCGTCTCGCTGAGAACCGGACCACGTGTAGCCTGTTTCGGCGTGGTGTCGGTGGAGACCGCGGGCCTCGCGTGTCGGTCCTTTTCCTTGCATTTTTTGGATAAGACGGTAGTCGGAGTGTCCGACGACATTTTATAGTCAAAAGCTTTACCAAAAAAGTGTTGGGCGAACTCCGCCCGACGCTTGATAGTGCGTTTATTGAAGGTAGCGCAAAAGCGACAGCCAGAGACGTCGTGGTCTGGGCCTAAACAAGGTATGCAAAGGGAATGGAAATCCTTATGCGGTATTTGCTTCCCACAAGAAATACAATCATTAACTTTTTCTGACATCGGTCTGAGGCAAGAAAAGTTTCCCCAACGGGGTACTTAGCTTTAATGAAGACTTCGGTTCCAAATATTTTCAGAATCAGGAGCTGGCCGACCGGCACTTGCGAACTGCTTCTGCTTCGGGCACCGCGCGGCAAAAAAGACTGAAGAACATGGCGTCGGCTGTGTCTTATATACTCTGGCCTTCCTGACGTCAGAAGAGTAAGCAATGACAACCGACGCCGGACCAAGACTTTGGAATTCGGCCGACCGAGGGACCGCCTGACGGCTGAAAACCCATCTGTGATTACTGCAGCTGTGTGCACGATGAACATCTAGTTTTCCCTCCTTCTTAGGTGCAAAGGATATAAATAAAAACATCAGCATCTCAGATCAGTTATTTAGGTAGTGCCCCAGTTGTCTGTGCACATACAAGTAATGAAAAATTATTGTGTCCTTGTTTTGGACATTAAAGAAAACAGGAAGTTGAATAGTTTGGTTGAGGGAGAAACTCAACCATGAGTGCTTGTACTTCTCAAATTCTCCAAGTTAAGGTGATATCCGGCTGAAGTAGCAGGTTCAAAAGTTAGTTTTCCCTAGAGACATTTCAAGTCATATGAAGGAGCCATAGTGACCAGTCACCTGCCTTCATAACACGTAAGGTTACTCCTGTCCTACACCAATACCAAGTCAAGCACACTAGGGATTTATCTCATTTTTCCCAGTTTACCTTCAATGAGATATTATATAGTGTGAATTGGACACCATTAAAACATCTCCCACTCAATGATGCTAATGAGTTTTTCAATTCAACATTTCTTCAGATCTTAGATAGGGTAGCCCCACTTCATCTAAACAGAGTCAAGACTAAACATGCCAACTGGCTGACCAAACTAAACAAATTATATCCGCTAGTGACAAAGCCTAGAAAGCCTGGCAAAAAAAAAAAAATCCAACTGACCTCACTCATTATAAACAGCTACACAACCAGGCAAAACGTTTGGTAATTAAAAATAAAAAAGAACATTTCCAAACTCTTCAAAACCAATACAAACAAAACCCTAAAAAGCTCTGGGATGCACTCAACTCCCTACTTTGTCCAGGCACAAAAAATAATCTTTGCCCAAACCCAGTGGCGGCTGGTGACTTCAAATCAAAGGGGGGCTGCAGGAGACAGCTGAATGGGTGGGGGTCAATGGAAAGGGGTGCAGCCAACTAGAAAGGGGAGGGGCTATGCTCAAAACCACAAAAACCAACTTTAATTAAGTATGCTGCCCTGGGTGACAAACCGATCAAGACAAAAAAAAAGTGTAGAAGAATAAACATATTTCAGTGCATTGGCTGCATGACAGCTTACTTAATATCTAGATGGAAACAAAAAGGTTGTGAGGCATGAAAAAATAAATTACTTTTTAAATACATTACTGGAATGCCAGTCAAAGTCAAGTATAAAAAAAACAAGCAGCACTCAGCTCAAACCACTTCTCCTTGCACTGCAGTTCTAATTATAATTTATATTCAGCTTTATAAAATTACCAAGTAACATGCTGAAAGTAGCAATCTCTGTGATACCCCCATTTGTAAAAATGTTTCTTATCCAAAAAAACCTGCTGCCTGACAACTATCTACTTGTTTCATGGGGAAAACATGATCAAAGTAAAAAATGAAAAGCAAACAAGAAACAAGCTCAAGATACATTGCTTAAAAGATTACTTGTACAGGTTATGGACCACACGATTGGCATTCTGTTTAGTTTATGGGTAAAGCCCTCAGAGATGACTGGAAGTCTCCAACAAGTGTAATGAGCTTCTTAAAATAATGTAATCCTGTCCTTTATTACAAATACTGTCATATGCATTTCAATACCCAAGGGTTATACATTATCGAGTTAAGTATTCTCTGCATGGCAACAACAGAAAGGCTTTCAATGTTGGCAATTCTTTAACAGTATGCTTATTAAAGCTTACTTGCATCTTACGATCTCATACAAGCTTACCTGATGGTCATTAAAGCATTGCTACATAAACACAGAGCAACAGGCACTTTGAGTAATAAGCATAAATCAACAGTACAAAAATATGACAGGAACCAGACCATTCTGCAAAATCAAGGACAGATGAAAAGCCACTGTAGTACTTGTGTCTACCTTGGATGGGGGATACTCTGCACACTTACACTGCATAACTGCTCCTTGCCTTGCTTGGACACATCCAGAGTCACTACATGGGGGAGTGGGGTGCAACAAGTATGTCACAATTTGAAATGTTTCTGGATGACTGTGATGGCTCTGACACATTTGTCATACCTCTCACCCTCAGAGCAAGAAATCTGGACAAAGCCATATATAGAAGTGGGACAAAGGCCCAAAAATAAGGACAATTTTTAAATATTGCTCTTATAAACTTAGAAAGATAATAGAACAGTATGTCTTGCATTAGTATGAATTTTCTGAATGGTATGAAATCTGAAACTCAAATGTCTGTCATTATTTTCTAACTTCAGTCTTTAATGATTTGCCACTAATTTACCAAAAAAACACAATTTTATGAAAAATGGACCAAAAATGTGATGCAAAAATATAAAATAGCCACACAATACAGCTGGGAACCTGTCAAAGAAGGGACACTTTTTTAATATTAGTACTGCTAACTTGAGCAGCTGACAAAATAAAAGAATCTACATGCATTTCTGAAATAAAAGTAATCTATAACTCTGATTATTACAGATTTCTTAATTGTAAACCCTCCATGTTTTCTTCCAAAATTGCTATTTTGTGGAGGGATTATTAGGGGAAGAGCAGCATTTTGAGCCAAACTCGGGGACAGTTGGGAGGTTTGGCTATGCCTAATTCTATAAAGCAATTTATTTGCATGTACCTCTCAACCTGTTAATGCAATAAATCTGGACAAGGCCAAATATATTGGGGGAATATATAAACAGTACTAAACATTGCTCTTGTATACACTGGGACAGTTGATAGAATAACAGGTCTTACTTTAGCATGCATTTTTCTGAAGGTTATGAAGTCTGAAACTCAGTGTGTCATTATTTAGTGACTTAATTCCTAAATGATTTGCCAGAAAACCACAAATTTTATGAGGAACAAACCAAAAATAAGAAGCAAAAATCTATTCATTCTGTGAAAATCTGGACAGTTGGGAGGTATAGTTCAGCTGGGGCTGTCTTTGAGTTTGCCAACCTTCCCCCTCACAAAATCATGGTCGAATGGAGCCCTCCCCCCTGCAGCCATTCCAATGATCCATTACTTGGCTATTTCACTCCATTTACCATAAACACTAATGTTCATACTGCTTTACTTCTATGATGATTTGGAGTTTATTTGAAAGTTTTATTTTGTATTTTACAGCACAAACACTAGACATCTGCTAAACAAAGCAATGCAGTCTCACAATGAAAACAGACTTAGCATTAAAACTTCTCTGCCCTTATAGGTTCATAGGTTCATACCTGGCTATCTGCCCTAGGGCATTTATAAGCCTAGCCAGAGTGTGTTTGGCTTTCGCCACCCACTTTAAATTAATTTTGCTATGCCCTTTTTCGAGGTTAGTATACTGTGCCTCTGTCTAACAGTGACACAGAAGTGATACCCGGGGTAAACCTACGATCTCCCATCCACTCATCAAGATTCCTCTTGAAGAGAGTCAATGAGGGACTCTGCCTAACCTGGACTGGGATTTTATTCCAGAGTGAAGGGAGCCTCTGGGTTATGAATCTGTCCCTCCAGCATGTCCTATTTATTTCAGTGCTGAGGTTCAAGTCTCTTGAGTACGTAGCTCGATGGGATTTGGATTTTCTGAGGTGCAGCATGTCCATTAATTCCGGGTTGGACATGGCTTTATACGTCAGGCACAGATCGCCTCTGAGCAGGCGGTATGCCACTGAGTAGAGCTGGAGTTTCTTTAACCGGGCAGCATATGGCATCTGTTTGAGCCCTTTGATCCTCTTGGTGAGGTACTTTTGGGGTCTTTCCAGTTGCTGCAGGTGTCTGGTAAGGTACATCCCAAAAGGGGCATTGTACTCAATTATGGGCATGATTAGATGGGCTATATAAAATGTTTTTCTAACCACTTTGGCCAAGTGGTTGTCAAATGAGAGATTGCTATCAACTTGGGTCCCCAGGTCCCTAACTACTTCTTCTGTACTTAATGGATTACCACCTATGTGGTAATTTGTGGGCACTTTGTTTTTGCCAAAGGGGATGACTATACACTTTTTGGCGTTTAGCTTGAGGCCATGGCTCTGGCACCAGTTGTCTGTTTCTATGAGGCCCTTTTGGAGGATGCTTATGTCGGCTGGAGAGTCTATTATGGCGCCCAGTTTGCAGTCATCTGTGAACTTGGTCAGCCACAGTCCTTCCGTGTTGGCCTGTATCTCCGAGAAATATATACCGAACAAGAGAGGTCCCAGGACTGAGCCTTGTGGGCCGCCACTTGTAACTGGTTTGGAGTCTGACATGGCTCCAGCAATTCTAACCATGTGGGTTCTGTCCTTGAGCCGCTTTGGAACCCAACTAGTGACATACGGGTTTATATTTAAGCTGGTGAGCTTATCTATAATGCCTGAGTGGGGTATTGTATCAAAGGCTTTTGCGAGGTCCAGGTAGGCTGTGTGGACCACCTTCCCCTCGTCAATGGGCTTGGTGACTGTTTCAAAGAAATCGACCAGGTTTAAGAGGCAGGATCTGCCCTTAACAAAGCCGAACTGGGTAGGATCCAGTGTCTGTAGGTCCCCAATATCTTTATTTATGAGGTCCATGATGATCCTTTCCATAGCTTTGCAGACCAAGCTAGTCAGGCTTATGGGGCAATAGTTTCCAGGATCCGTTGAGGCACCACCTTTGTGGAGAGGGACCACTGTTGCTGTACGCCACCCTTTGGGTACATATCCTGTAGTAAGGCTGAGATTGAACAGTAGTTTTAGGTTTGGGTTTAGCTCTTCTTGGAGTTCATGTAGGACGCAGCCCGGGACACCGTCTGGTCCCATTGATGCTGTGTTTTTTGCTTTGGAGAGGGCGGCTCTTACCTGAGCATCTGAGATGTCAGGGGGGCAGCACTCTGCTGGGATAGATATTTGCCCTTTTGATGGGGGGGGGGGTTGTGCCAAACCTATCAGCTAGGATGTTGGCAATGTCTGTGGGTTCGGTGTATTTTTTGTCATTTTGGACTAATTCTGAGCATATCTGGGAAATCCCACCCAGGTTCCTAACATAACTAAAGAAAGCCTTGTGATTATCCTTAGTGTCCTGTGCAATTTTTCTCTCGAAGCTGGCCTTAGACGATTTTATGAGTGCCTGTAGTTTTTTGCTAATACTGATCAGAGATGCCTTCCCTTTTTGGGATTTTGCTCTATCATGTCTAGCTTCCTCCTTCTATTGTATAGTTTGTTTATGGCTGGGGTCCACCAGACAGGACGTCTGCCTTTGGTGGATTGGGTCTTGGTTTTATTTGGGATTGCATGATCCATGCATTCCTGAAGGTGTTCATAGAATGCGTTTATAAAGGATTCTGCGGTCTGGGACGTATTTTCCACAGGCCCGGAGCTTTGAAGGATTCCACCTCGGTTTTGAGGAGTGTGAAATTTGCTTCAGAGAAGTTTTTCACTGTGGTTTTCTGGGCAGGGGGTGGGGTAGGGATGTGAATATCCAGTGAGATTAGTTTATGGTCTGATCTTACCAGTGAGGGATACACTTCTGGTCTGGAGCATAGAGTCCCCATGTTGGTGATGATCAGGTCCAGTATGTTTTCCCCTCTTGTGGGAGTGGTAACAAGTTGTTCCATAGCATTTGAGTTTATAAATTCTAGGAACCTTTGGGCTAGGGTGTTGGAGCTAGAGTAATGCTCCCAGTCTATGTTTGGGTAGTTGACGTTGCCCAATATAATGGTGTTTGGAGAGACCTTTATATTTTCCAGTGTTCTCAGGAAGGCCAAGTGGGGTTCCTGGGTTTGGGAGGGTGGTCTGTAGCAGGCTATAAACTGGAAGGCAGTTTTACTCACTGTTAGTTGCACATGGATAGTCTCTGATGCTTCGTGCTGTGCCACCAACCTGGAGGTGTGGGTATCTTTGACGAATATTGATACTCCCCCTCCTTTTGTGGTTCGGTCCAAATTTTGGGGCCGAAAAGCATGGCATGAGGTATAACCTGGTAGTGCTGGGGTGCTCTCGGGAGCCTTGAACCAGGTTTCTGTTACTGCACAGATATCGATGTTCTCCATGCTAAGGAGAGTTTCGAGTGCGTGCATCTTGAGGTTTAGACTTCTGGCGTTGAGTAGCATTACTCTTAGTTTCTTATCCCTTGTGATACCTATGGAGGTGGGTTTGTCTTTTGAGCCTTGCCTAAAAAAGGCACTATGGGGGTAGCAAGAGCCTTTGCTAATATCCGAAAGCCCAGGGGTGACAGGTGCAAGCCGTCCCTAGCGAAGCATCGTGCTTGTCGAGCATGTCATCCCAAGCTGACAGGCATTGGATCCCCTTTGAATGACACCAATACTTAAGCCAATTGTTGAAATTGATCATCTTGTCTTCATATTGTGGCATCATTCTTGGTGAGGGTAAGATGCTACTCAAGGTCAGGGTCATACCGGCCTGGGCTACATGCTCAGAGAGCTCCTCTATGTCTCTTTTCATGTAGTCCAGGGAGGTACGTCTCAGGTCATTCACACCAGCATGGACAATGACTGAGTTATATTTGTACTTGCCTTGGAGTGACCTGAGTGCTTGTGTTATGTGGCGGATCCTGGCGCCCGACAGGCAGCTCACCGTGACCTTCTCCTTGTTCAGCCTGGTGAGCGGGACGTCAGTGTGCCTTGACGATAGAGTCACCTGTTACAAGTGTATCATGCGTGTTGTTTAGCCTTAAGGGCTGTGACTGTTCGGCACACTGGCTTTGTGAGCTATGTGTTGCACGTGTTTTGTTTTGGGGTAACGGTTGCTTGGGTGTCTGCTTTGGAGGTCTCTGCTGCTTAGGCAGATTTTTATTTAGAGCCTCCGAGTATGTTTTTGTGTGTTTATGTGTTTGGTTTGCTGTCGTGGTAGGTCTAGGTGAGACTGGAATTGTAGTGAGTGTGGTTTCCTTCTCCTCCTGACTGGTTACGCCAGTACTGAGTTGAGAGAGCTTAGCCTCCAGTTTGGCTATATGGTTGCATCTCTCACATGTGTTGGAATTTGTTGGGAGGAGGAGAGGGTTGTCTGTGTACATGAGGCAGTTGTAACATTGCCTCAAGATTCCCAGATTCACCAGCTGGACCGAGAGGAGATTGACAACTGACCTTTGGACATGCTAGAATAGTATTAGGGATTCCTTTATAATTGGTAAAAAGGGCCAATGGGGAACAAGGTACTCAGGAGGAGTTTGTGAGGGTGTAGTGCTTTTAATTTTTTTAGTGCTGACTTATATAATTGCTTTAGTGAGCAAGTGCCAGGTAACTTAAATGCAATGTGTTACAGGTAACTTAAATGCAAAAACAACAAACAGTAACTTTCTTTCAAGTGAAACAAGGAAATAAGTACAGTAAACAATGCAGATATCACTAGGGATCCACAGAAGCGCTGAAAAGCCGCGTTTTAGGTGGAATTAGCGTTTCAGGGAAATAACAAGCAAACAAACAACAAGCATACAAACAAAGCTAGATTCGGCAGGCCTGGATCTAGTCTATGCTACAGCAAACAAGGTGTACCAATTTCAGGAAGAAACATTTCAAATATGCAGGCACTATAAGCCTTTAACCAGAAATTCCCAGCTCAGGAGGGCAGAGTCCAGCCTCTCCTCCCAAAACAGTGCAGACCACGAACCTTCTTAATGTAAAATAACTGGCCTGAAGCCAAACTGCTTAAACCAGAACTAATAGACTTTTAGAATAACAGACACTGAGCCCTCAATCAGCAGTTCCCAACTTAGAAGGATGTAAGCTACCTGTCCTGCCACCACAGTGCAGGCCACAAACCTTCCTAATGTAAAACAACTGGTCTGAAGCCCAAGTGCTTAATCCAAAAGACTTAGAATGATAGCTACACTTTAATCAAGTTACTACCAAGCAGTAATAAATACAATTGAATACTTTAAAGAATGCCTGGATTAGTGCTCAAGTTATACAAACAAAGCTAGATTCAGCAGGCCTGGATCTAGTCTATGCTACAGCAAACAAGGTGTACCAATTTCAGTAAGAAGCAGTTCAAATATGCAGGCACTAAGAAGCCTTTAACCAGAAATTCCCAGCTCAGAAGGGCAGAGTCCAGCCTCTCCTCCCACAACAGTGCTGACCACGAACCCTCTTAATGTAAAATAACTGGCCTGAAGCCCAAGTGCTTAAACCAGAATTAATACACTTTAAGAATAACAGACACTGAGCCCTCAATCAGCAGTTCCAAACTTAGAAGGATGTAAGCTACCTGTTCTGCCACTACAGTGCAGACCACAAACCTTCTTAATGCAAAACAACTGGTCTGAAGTCCAAGTGCTTAAACTAAAAGGCTTAGAATGAGTTACACTTGAAACTCACATTCATTGAAACAGCATTGAGACCCACATTCAAAGAAAATACATTTTGCCAGTGGCAGATAAAGATTAACTTTGGGCTGTTTTCAAATCATAGGTCCCTTGCACAATTAAACATACATGTGCTCTTTGATACACCTTCCTGATTGTACTAAATTATATTCCTTGTACAATACAGTGCAGTTGTTAGAGGGCGTTTTAAATTTATTGTTTTGAACATTTTTCCAGTAAACAATAAAACAAAATGCATGCACCAATAATGACAAAACTGCCCAGTTCAGAACATGTCCATCATAAAAGTCTACTCAAACTTCTACAGTCCACCATTATCAGTAAATATGCACAATCTCTGAAGTAAAAGTCATCTAAATAATTCCACATTAAAGAAATCTGTAACTAATGAAGAGGTTGCTGCTAGCAAACACCTTTATATTTCATGGTTTCATCGAAAAATAGTGTCTGTTGCCACTGAGGAATAAACTGCCTATATTACATTAAAAAATGATAAGCTAGTAATATTGCAATAGGAATTGGATGGCAAACTGATAACAGGCTCATAGTTAGTATCTTTGCCAAAGAGGACATTCTCAGTACGGCAGCATCCACCCCTTGTGGGAGTAGAACCCACAGCCTTGTGCATCAAAAGCAAGTGCACAACCTGTTGTGCTATTAACAATGCAAACAGACTCAGCATAAGAAGCACAAATCTTCTCTTCCCCTACAGCTCTCAGCTCCTTGTAAAATCTACTCAATACTCAACTGCATCTCAACTTTGCAGCACAAGAAATCTGGAAAAAGCCAAAATTTATTGGGGGGGGGGGGTCAAAAGTCCAAAAACCAGGGACACATTAAACATTGCTTGTATAATCTTGGAAAGTTGCTAGAATAAAATGCTGTGTTACCACCATACATTTTACTGCCAAGGTCCCTGTGCAAAACAGTCAGAGCAACATACCACTACGCCGAATAAGTTGCTTTGTGAAAGAGACGAAGACTGAAACTTAAATGGCTATCATTTAGTGAATTCAGTTATCACCATAGCTATCAACCTCTTGGCACAAAACACCTGGACAAACCCAGTAATGAGGGAATACAGCCCTCAAACATATTCAGTGAATTCAGTTCTTGCCATAGCTGTCAACCTTAGCACAAAAAACCTGGACGAAGCCAATAATGGGGGAATACAGTCCCAAAAATAGGGACAAATTTCAAATATTCATCTTATAAACTTAAAAAATTGCTAGAATAAAAGGTGTTGTGTTACTATGTATTTTCTGAAGAATATGAAGTCTGAAATTCAAATGCCTGTCAATTTTACTTCTGACGGAACAAAAACAATTTTCAGCAGAGGCCCAGGGAGAAATGCCTGTCAATTTTACTTCTGACGGAACAAAAACAATTTTCAGCAGAGGACCAGGGAGAAATACTGCAGACACACGTCTTTATAAAATGGCAGGACACCAGAGCAAACCCACACAAACACAGGGAGGAGATGCAGGCTCCAAACAGAAGGCACCCCAACCAAAAATCAAACCAGAAAACCTACAGCTGTAAGGCAACAATGCTACCACTGCACCATCAAATATGTAAGGAATTAAACATTCAGAAACCTGAAGTCTGAAATTCAAATACCTGTCAATTTTATTTAACATTTGTTAACCAGGACAGTCAGACTTGGAACAAAAAAAAAATGTTCAGCAGAGGCCGAGGAAGAAATAATGCAGAGTGCAGACACATGTCTTTGTAACATGGGAGGACACAAAAGCACACCCAAACAAACACAGGGAGAAGATGCACACCCCACACAGAAGGCACCCCAGCCAAGAATCAAACCTGAGAACCTGTAGCTGTGAGGCAACAATGCTACCAGTGGACCATCAAATAACTAAGCATTTAAACATTTAGAAACCACAGATATTATGAGCAACAGAGCAGATCAAATATGAGACAATTTTTTTTTATAAATGGTGGTGGGTAGGGAATTCAGGCCCTTAACACCTGCAGACAAGGTACAGGATTGAAGCCTGAGGTATTCCCTACCACACCACCATGAGTTTGTTCTAGCCACCGGTATATAGTAACTGGGGCATTACACACACACACACACACACACATACACACACATACACACACACACACACACACACACACACACACACACACACACACACACACACACACACACACACACTGCCGATGAGCCTATTCCCTCACGATTAGTACACACACTGCTTACCTTGCCGACGAGCCTATTCCCTCCCTCGCGAACAGTCAGATAGCTAACTTCCTTGCTGCCGATAGCCTAGATAACTGCTTCACCTTCCTTGCCGCCGATATCCAAACAGTCCCTTTGCCGCGATTGGTCCATCCCGAACAGCCAAGCAACCCATTCCTCGTGATTGGTCCAGCTTGCTGCTGCTGCTGCAGTCCGGAATACCTCCATTCCATGACATCATCACCGCACAGACTGCTGGGCATCTTGGAGCCGAGATGCCTTTCCCTCTATCTAGACTGCTGAGAAAGCAGTCTGAATGTGTATTTTAGAGCATGTGCGCATGCGCAGACTTCCGGGAATTTACGTTGTTTTTGTGTTTCTCAGCTTTATTTTCATTTGTTTTTTAGGTGGGAGGGCTGCAGTCCTATAGCATGAGCCACCCCTGCCCAAACCCAGATAAGACTCCTATCGAGATAGCCACTCTCTTTAACTCTAACTTCATTGACACCATAGCAAAGCTTACCCTCCACCTTCCCATCAACATACCACAAATCACAAAATACTCCATCATCTCCCTGCCCAAACTGCTCTATATCTACTTTCACAGTCACACCAATACCCACCCTCCACTAAACAAAAACTCCTTCATAAACTCAAACCATGTACAGATGCACCAGACAACTTACCGGCTGAATTTCTAGAATTAGCTGCTTACATTTGGAAGAAAGCATTTATTCTTCCTCTACATAAAGGCGGCAACAACTCTGATATCTCTAACGTCCGGCCCATAGTAATCCTCTCCTCCATCTCCAAAATATTAGAAAAATGCATTCACACACAGCTTCTCAATTATCTTGTTAATAACTACATCCTTTCCCCTACTCAGCACGGCTTCAGGCCAGGGCATAGTACCAGCACTGCTCTCGTATCCTTTCTGGACACAGTAAATAGGGCTCGAGATGCCGGATACTCTTCCTTGACCTCTCAAAGGCCTTCAATACAGTTTCCCATCCCCTACTACTTACCAAACTCTCCAACTTAGGTATCTCACCCTGAACTGGTTTTCTAACTATCTCTTGGGCAGGCAACAAGCCACCAAATGGCAAAAATCCTGCTCACCATTTCTAAAGACAACTACAGGTGTCCCCCAAGGTTCATTAGTAGGCCCCCTCTTATTTAGCACATTAATCAAACTTCCACACCACTCATACTCATTGTACTGTTATCCAATATGCCGATGACTCTACAGTCATCTGCTCTGCCAAAACTGCTTCCAACCTGCAGCATCTTACCCAACATGCCTTTATAGAAACCGATGCTTGGATATTAAGTAACCATCTCGCTCTAAACCCTAGTAAACTAAGCTTATAATATTTACCCCCCCCAAAAAAAAATACTCCTCTCAACATAAACTAATTCTCTATCCATTCTCTAGCTAATACCAGCATTAACGTCATTCCAAGTACCAAACTATTAGGTGTCATCATTGATGAAAATCTAACGTTCGACCTCCATATCCATAACAATATCAAAAACATCAGAAACTAGGTACCCCCTATAGACACAAGCACTTCCTTAACGTCACTGCTAAGAAAGCTCTAGCCTCTTCTTTCCTGCTTCCATCTCCACTTTACGGTGCACCCATCCTCACCAATATGCAGTCTTCTCTCAAAGCCAAACTTGTCTCATGTTACAATAAGATCACCAAATTTGTAACTAACTCAAAATTTTCATCCTGACACTGTCTATCTTTACATCAATTAAACTGGCTCAAACTTCCACAATACCTCACATATCTTCAATTAACTACTGCACATAAATTTATGTACAAACACTCTACGTGCCCCTCTTTCTCTTCTTTACTGTCCACCTATCATCCCAACAGACCTCTTAGATCTGAAAACACATTGTTGCTAAATGTTGACAAACCAAATCTCTCAGCTGGTCAAATGCTGTACCGTTTCACAGTCTCTAAACTCTGGAATGCCCTCCTACCTTCTATCAGGACCATAAGTAATCCTGTTCTCTTTAAGTCATCCTTAAGAAAACATCTTTCTTCACTCTGGCACTGTTCATATGCCAAAATAAAACTATAATGCGTGTTATTTTCTTGTATGTACTGTCATATCATGTGGAGCTTTTCTCCCCGGGCCCCTACTGAAAATGGGCTCACCTAGGCTCAGTGGACTATCCTGGTAAACAAATGCAATAACTAAATAAATAAATAAATAAATAATTTACTGGGTAGTTTCAGTTGAATATCTCTCTTGAGGACGAGCTTAGCAGTCAGCAGATTGTCTAGAGGCTGAAGCTTCTCAGAGATGTACCATTATAGAGGCATATACCAGGCTCGAACTAAACAGCTTACATAGGTATCAGAGAATCATGGGCACTGGTGTTCTGCTAGGGTTCTGATCCTTCCTAAGGCACCAGATGGAAAATTGCTACCAGTTGGCTAAGTAGGACTTCTTTATAGCAGGGTTTCCATCCTTCTTAACTGTGCTCAGCATGCTCTCAATGAACTGCTGGTTGAAGGAAAGGAGAAGTATATCATCCAGACAGTGATTTGCAGTGACTTTAGGGTGATGTATATCAGGGTGATCTTGTTCTGAGTTAGAAGGATCACTTAGAAAGGCAGAATATAAGGTTTCACTCTGGACGTCTGAATTAGAAGGTAATGTTGTAGGGCTAAAACTTTCTGATTAGAAGCATCCTTGGCCCCTCTTTCCATGCTTTCTGGATCACCTCAGGAGAATGGGAGAACGGAAAATGCATATAAAAAGATACCTGTCTTTTTGAAAGAGAATGCATCCACTGCCCAAGCTTCCTGTTAAGGTGCTCTGATACAGAACTTCCTGAGCTGCTTTTTTGCTCTGAGACAGAAACAGGTCTGCTTCAGGGACACCCCACCTGTGATCAATCTGGAGAAAGACACCCCTGTGTAATATCCATTCATGGCATATGCTTAGATGACCTCCCACTGAGTTCATTTACGTCAGTTGTGACTGAAAAGCCATCTCCAAGGCACTCAAGGCCAGCCTGCAAAATGGGTAGGCTCAAGTCCCCCCACCTTATCTCCTGAAGTACTTACATTAGACCAGTGTTATCTGTTGCAAACTGCAAGACCACTATTTTCCTGATGGATTTCAAGGATATGAGTAGCCGTATCGGTGCCATTGTCACCTTTACATGCTTGTGCTTCATCCTTTGATTTGCATTCCAAACCCCTTATACTCGGAGTCCTGAATGTGCCATCCTAATTTAGGCCAGAAAGATCCATAGTCAGCATTTGACTGTGGAATTCTTGGTTAAAGGGCATCCCTTGCTTCACTCTGAGTTACGTGAACCATCATAGCTCTCTGGAGATAAAATGCAGCATAGGACTCGTTTCCCTCAAAGGCTGTGAAAGGTGACTTCAGGCGCTTTTCAGGTGCCACTGTGATTTTCTCATGTGTAATCTCTTCAGAGAAACCACCAGCATTGTGAAGACAAGAGACATCCAGGTCCTCAGGAATTTTCTGTCTGTAACCATCATCTGCACAGTCACCTTCCGGAAGTATGGAGCCAATGATTCAACCTCATCTGGTAGGAAGTAGACCCTCTGGATGCTAGAATCTAGTAAGGACTCAAGGAGCACCACTTTATTGGAAGACGTGAGTTTTGACTTGGGAATGGTGAAGGAAACCAGACAATGAAAACAATCCATGGTGAATTGCAAGGACATCTCCACCTTCTCCTGGGACAGTGTTTGAATGATGCATTTATCCAGGTAGAGGCACATTTGAATGTCGTTAGGTCTACAATAAGCAACTTCTACAATCATGCACTTTGTAAAAACCCTGGATGCAGTAAGAAATCCAAAGAACAAGGATGCAAACTAATAGTGGGATCTCCAAGCCCAGAATCTCAGAAAACACCTGTGCTCTCTATGAATGGGCCTATGAATATAGGCATCCTTGAGATACAAGATAACCATAACAGCAAGAGGGAACAGGAGTGGTAAGGGGACCTGTAGTGTCAGCATCTTGAATTGTGAAACCTTAACAAAGATATTTATGTTTGATAGGCCCAGAATGGGCCTCTGGGGACCCTCTACACTGAACACTAGGAAGGATACTGAGCAGAACCTGCTACTCCAGTCCCTGTTTTGAAACACATTATATGACTCCTA